>NW_026040044.1:1472500-1507500 GCF_023375975.1 Astyanax mexicanus
GTTAATTACAGGTAGATACTCTCAATGATCACTGACTTTATTAATGTTTATTTGGGTTTATTTTAATTTTAAGTTGTTGCGTGTCGATTTATATGTATAATTTCTTGTTGCTTAAGCAGTGTGTGTACAGTTTTTTTTTTTACATTTTATTTCTTACTTCATCATTATTTTATATTTGTTTTGTTGCATAAAAGTGTTACTTAAATAAAGAGTATTATTTTTAAAATGCTTGATGTGTTGATATGTTTTTAATGTTATTTATAGTTTTATGATAAATGGTAATAAATGGCTATTTTCTATATTATTACTCTTATGAAGATTTAAGGTTTAATCACTAAGTTCAGTATATCATACTGACAGTATATTATAACTGTAGTACCATCAGCTGCCACCAATAGCAACAAATGTGCCAAATACACATAAACAGTCCAAATAAATCAACACAGTAGAATTAAAATAAGCAAAAAGGAACTTAAAACATTCAGACAGACTATAAACTATAATTTGGAGATAAAAGTGACAGCAGTGATTTAATAAACTGGTGTTAAACCCCTTTAAAAAACATAAGATCTGATACTTTAATCTGATAAGTACTTTAAAAGTAAATTCAGTGATAATGTTTTTTTCTTATTGTGAGTACACGACTGCAAATATTTTAAGATTAAAATCTAAATGTAGCATAAATAACAAAACAACAATTTCAACAAGTATTTTAGCATTTAGATCTAGAAATTTGATCAATAATGTAAAAGCACATATACTTTACTGCAGTAATTATTTTACATTTTCACACAATTATCTGAACTTTCTACTAAAAACAGCCTCATTACTCATTTTAGCTAGTTTTTATTCCCATTTCGCATCAAAACCCCTATCCAGATAAATCTCTCCATCCAGATAGAGTGAATCTGATTGTGATTGGATGTAGAGAAGTATAAACATACACCATTCCCACTCCCTATTGGTTTATACTGTGATCCATCACACCTATGAAGATGATCCGTGCAGAGACTCAAGAGAACTCCAGATAAACTCCAACAGTCTAACTAAACTTTAACTTTAATATATTTACATTCTACTAAAATACATTCATTTATAACCAGCATATATGCAGCTGAAACACTAGAGAACAGCCGAGTGCAAAATCCCAAATTATATTATCAACATTAACATTTTAATATTCTAACATTATACTCATTATGGCTTTTTTTTTTTACTTAATTTATACTTAAGTAGTTTTAAATCCAGTTCTTTTACACTTTTATTTAAAGAGTAAAAAGCTTGAGGTGATATTTTAACTTTAATACAGAAGTAATTTAAACCTACAGAGTAATGAGTAAAGTTACTTTTCACACCTGTTTAGTATAGTAGTATATTATTGTACAGCAGGGCAGTGGAGTGTTGCAGTACCGCGCGTGGCCGCCAGTAGTCGCTGATGAGCAGGAATCAGCTGAGCGCTACAGGAAGTCTGGGAAAGTCTGAAGGAAAATAACATCCGGGAAAAGAAGGAACTTTACAACCAAAACAACAACAAACCCGAGATTCACCTAAATATTAATATTCATATTAATATTCATACCGAGGAGCTGATCTACACTCAGACTGGAGCTTCATCACCTGTAAATACATCTCTCTATCTCTCTCTCTTTATACCTCTCTCTCTATTCCTCTCTGTCTCTAACTCTCTATTTCCCTTTCTCTCTTTATTCCTCTTTCTTTTTCCCTCTCTCTAACTCTTTCTCTTTCCCTGTTACTGTTCTAATCTCTCTCTCTCTCTCTCTATTTATCTATCTCTTTCTCACATTTTCTTTATCCCTTACTCTGTCTCTATCTCTCTCTTTATCCCTATCTCTCTCCCTCACTCTCTCTTTATCTCTTTCTCTCTATCCCTCTCTCTTTTTCTCTTTTTATCCTTCTTTCTTTTCCCTCTCTCTCATTTTTTTATCTTTCTCTGTTACTGTTTATCCCTCTCCCTCTTTCTCTGTATCCATCTCCTTTTCTGTCTCTCTTTATCACTTTCTCGTTATCCCTCTTTTTGTCTCTTTCTTTTTCCTCTCAATCCCTCTTTATTCCTCCCTATCCCTCTCTCTTTATCTGTTTATCTCTCTCTAAATCCCTCTCTCTCTCTTTTTATCCCTCTCTCTCTTCCTCACTATGTCTCTCTTTATTTATCTTAAACTTTGTTTGTCTCTAACTTTCACTCTTTTATGATCTATCTATCTATCTGGGAATAACAGTATTAAGAACTGCATGTGCTGCAGTGCTCTGTGTATTTTATTACAGTTTATAAAATGTTTAGATCATTATTATTTTATATGTAATGATTCAGGTTGAGTTTGGTGGTTTAGCTGCTCTATAAGTGGGTTTACCTGCACAACCAGTACCATGCCAACTACAGGTGTGGGTACGGGGGTATAGAGCTGGTTGACCTCCATGACCATCAAGACCCTCCTGGACAGCCAACACCACGAAACATCTCCAAACATCACCAAACTCAAGAGCTGGTTCACCTGTTAGTAAAGTGTGTTTCTGGTTCAGTGAAAGACCATCAAAGCTGTATTTGGGTGACATGGTGGCTTAGTGGTTAGCACGTATGCCTCCTGGCGCTGGGGTGTTGGGTTCAAGTCCCATTCTGAGTGGAGTTTCCATGTTCTCCTCGTGTCAGCATGGGTTTCCTCCCACAGTCCAACCACATAGAGATCAGAAAAAACAGGATTGGACTAGATTACTAGTGAAGATCTGCACCTGGCTGTGTAATTTCTGTATTAGAGAAGCATTGCCAATAGAATAGGACTCACTGGAGCAGATAAATACAATAATGTTTTGTGTATTCAGGTCTGATATCTACAGCTCTGTAAAAAATGAAGTTTCTCTGAGTTTGCTATTTATAGGTTTATATTTGAGTAAAATGAACATTGTTGTTTTATTCTTTAAACTACAGACAACATTTCTCCCAAATTCCAAATATAAATATTCTCATTTAGAGCATTTATTTACAGAAAATGAGAAATGTCTGAAATAACAAAAAAAGATGCAGAGCTTTCAGACCTCAAATAATGCAAAGAAAACAAGTTCATATTCATAAAGTTTTAAGAGTTCAGAAATAATCAATATTTGGTGGAATAATCCTGGTTTTTAATCACAGTTTTTTTCATGCATCTTGTCATCATGTTCTCCTCCACCAGTCTTACACACTGCTTTTGGATAACTTTATGCTGCTTTACTCCTGGTGTAATAATTCAAGCAGTTCAGTTTGGTGGTTTGATGGTTTATGATCATCCATCTTCCTCTTGATTATATTCCAGAGGTTTTTAATTTGGTAAAATTAATGAAACTCAACATTTTAAGTGAAATCTTATAAAAGCTGTATAAAAGAGATGTTGATGTATTGTGTTTTATTGTTTGTATTAAGTGTGTGTGTGTGTGTGTGTGTGTGTGTGTGTGTGTGTTTTCAGGCACTGTGATGGCAAATCCGCTCAGTATTCAGATGCCCAGTAAGAGCTGGGAGCTGAGTTTATATGAGCTACACCGAACTCCTCAGGTACCGTCCCCCTTACATACAGACCACATCCTCCACCCCAGAGAAACTCTGTATTTTCTCTATTTAAAATGCTGAACTGAGTAAATATCAGGTGTGCCTGGTTACTGTATTATACTGTAATATATGAGTGAGTAAGTGTGTGATGTCCTGCTCCTCCTGCAGGAGGCGATAGTGGACAGTACAGAGATCGCTGTGTCCCCCCGGAGTCTCCACAGTGAACTGATGTGCCCCATCTGCCTCGACATGCTGAAGAACACCATGACCACCAAAGAGTGCCTCCACCGCTTCTGCTCCGACTGTATCGTTACTGCTCTCAGATCAGGGTGAGATACAATACACTCTTACACACACTTATACACTATTACATACTATCTCACTCTCACAAACCCCAAGCCAAACCAAGCCAAGCCAACTAAAGCCAATTCAAGCCAAGCCAACTAAAGCCAAGCCAAACCAACTAAAGCCAAGCCAAGCCAACTAAAGCCAAGCCAAGCCAACTAAAGCCAAGCCAAGCCAACTAAAGCCAAGCCAAGCCAAGCCAACTAAAGCCAAGCCAACTAAAGCCAAGACCAACTAAAGCCAAGACCAACTAAAGCCAAGCCAAGCCAACTAAAGTCAAACCAAGCCAAGCCAACTAAAGCCAAGCCAAGCCAACTAAAGCCAAGCCAAGCCAACTAAAGCCAAGCCAAACCAACTAAAGCCAAGCCAAGCCAACTAAAGCCAAGCCAAGCCAACTAAAGCCAAGCCAAGCCAACTAAAGCCAAGCCAACTAAAGCCAAGCCAAGCCAAGACCAACTAAAGCCAAGCCAAGCCAACTAAAGTCAAACCAAGCCAACTAAAGCCAACCCCAAGCCAAGCCACACCAAGCCAAGCCAAGCCAACTAAAGCCAAGCCAACTAAAGCCAAGCCAAGCCAACTAAAGCCAAGCCAAGCCAACTAAAGCCAAGCCAAACCAACTAAAGCCAAGCCAAACGAAACCAAACCAAAGCCTAAACCAAAGCCAAGCCAAGCCAACTAAAGCCAAGCCAAGCCAACTAAAGCCAAGCCAACTAAAGCCAAGCCAAGCCAACTAAAGCCAAGCCAACTAAAGTCAAGCCAAGCCAAGACCAACTAAAGCCAAGCCAAGCCAACTAAAGCCAAGCCAACTAAAGCCAAGCCAAGCCAACTAAAGCCAAGCCAAAGCCAAAGCCAAGTCAAGCCAAGCCAAGTCAAGCCAACCCAAACCAAACCAAACCAAACCAAACCAAACCAAACCAAACCAACCAAAGCCAGTCCAAGCCAAACCAAGCCAGGCCTCCTCACGTTGTTGTGCAGTTGTTTTGATTTACAGTTTATAAATAATTCGTGGTTCCACAGTAAGGACTTCCTGTTGTCTCTCTGCAGTAATAAGGAATGTCCCACCTGTAGGAAAAAGCTGGTATCGAAGCGTTCTCTCAGGAGGGATCCGAACTTCGACGCTCTGATCTCTAAGATCTACCCGAGTCGAGACGAGTACGAGGCTCATCAGGACCGGGTCCTGGAGCAGCTCAGCCGCCTGCACAACAAGACCGCCCTCAGCACCAGCATCGAGGAGGGGCTCCGCATGCAGGCCTTACACAAGTAATACACACCTGTACATCACCAAAAACTGACCTTTTCTATAATTTACATTAACATGTTATAGAAAGCTGTGTACCAGACTGCATGGTTCACCCTTTTCCACCACAATTACACAAAAAACTGGTCCTGGAGCTGGTTCTGTTTAGTAGAGTCCCAGTTTTAGTGGAAATCTTGATACATCACAGAACATGTCATCAACAGAGGATTAAGTTGCACACAGCAGCTCTTGATTAACGTTGAGTAACCTAATAATATTACGGTTTCAGCTGGGATAAAAACTTTTTGGGTTGCAGAATCTGTTTTTGTTGGTGGAAATGCGCAGAAAGGTTCATAATTTGGTGCACAAACCAGAACAGAACCCATTCCAAGTTGCTGGAAAAGGGTTAACTAGGGAATTATCTAAATATTGTATCTTTGACAATAGTATATTGATTTTTAAAAACACAGTATTCATTTTTTTATTAAAAGTCTACATGTAAAGATTGGTGTCAGAGAGTGACTCATTTTGCATGTTGTTTTAACCCCGCCTACTAAAAGGAAGTGTTTTTCAAACCCACTGTTCTGATTGGATAAAAAGTAAAAAAAAAATAAAAACTTTTATTCACATATATCGTCTTGCTCAAAGTATCGTTATATATTAAAATATAACTTTAGGGTGATTAGGAGGAGTAACAGTGTAACTGATTATCTTTAATCCCGTGTTCAGTCATGTTTGTGTTGAGTGTAATGTATCGAGTGTGTGTATCGACAGTGTGTGTGTGTGTTAATGTAATGTGTGTGTGTGTTCAGGCCGCAGCGAGTACGGAAGCCGCAGCAGGAGAGTGATAACACCACCTTAAGCGGAGGAGAAGATAACGCAGACTCCCGATCACACGTCTCACACGACTCCGCCCCCTCACACATGAACTCCGCCCCCTCCAGCCACACCCCCGAGGCGGGGCCGAGTCGCAGCAAGAGGCGGCGAGGGTCCGACGAATCCGAGGCCGAGGCAGGGACCCCCCGCCCCCCGGGCCAAAGCTCCGCCTCCGAGATAGAGCTGGTGTTCCACCCACACCCCCTACTGACCGACACGGAGAACTACAGCCAGACCAGGTCAGAGTTCATACATTAAAACACAGCAATTATTCACGTTTAAGTCTTTTATTTTTGTTTTATTACATATTTATCCATTTTAGTATCTACTGAATCACTTTTAAATAAATGTGGGGTTTATGATTCATGAAACCATTGTCTAAAGTTAATATTCAATATTCATAAAACAAATACAATATTTTAATTTAGCTAAGAGTTTGTTTTATTAAAGAACTTTTAAGAAATTTACTGAATTATTACAACTACTTTTTTTTTATCTAAGAATTTGTGATTCATTGAATTATTCCCAGAAGAACTTTGTTTTTAAATTCACAATTTTGTGTTTTGCTGAATCAATTTCAGAATTTTTTTTTTAATGTTTGATTTTATGATTCACTGAAAAAAACAGAATATTTTAAAATGTATTAATTCAAAAAAAAATTTTTCTGAGAAAAACGAAATGTTTCTAAATTCACAATTTTAGGTTTCAATGAATCATTTCCTGAAAAAAAGCTGAATATTTTTTAATTTAAGATTTTATGATTCACCTAATTATTTTCCTAAAAAAGTAAATGTTTTTAAATTCACAATTTTATGATTCACTAAATCATTTACTAAAAAAAAAGATTTTATGAATTAGTTATTCATTTTCCTAAAGAAAAAAAAAAACTAATGTTTTTAAATTCTCTGAATCACTTTCTAATAAATTTAAGATTTATCTGGTGGAAATGTTCCTGAGATAATTTGCTGTAAGTGGACAAGCATTATCCTGCTGAAAGTAAAACATCTGTCTACAGGATGTCCTACAACTTTAATATCTAAGAATTTATGAATCACTGAATCATTTTCTGAAGAACTGAATGTTTTTCAATTCACTGAATCACTTTCTAATAAATTACAGAACTTATAGAATTTACTGAATGATTTGAATCTTTGAATCACTGAGTCACTGCTGAGTTTTAGACGTTATAAATCACTGAATCATTTCCTGTAGAAGTGAATCAGACTGGATGGTTCTGCTGTAAATGAGGGTTACTGTGATCTACCTGTTCCTCAGGTACGTAAAGACCACCGCTAACGCTACAGTGGACCACCTGTCCAAATACCTGGCCCTGCGCATCGCCCTGGAGCAGCAGCAGCAGCAGCAGCAGGACACGCCCCCTCGCACACAGCGGCCAGAGGAGGAGGAGGAGGCGGGGCCGAGGGAGGAGGGAGGGGGGCGGAGCCTGCAGAACATCAGCGAGAAACAGTACACCATCTACATCACCACCGCCGAGGGACAGTTCTCCGTAAGCACACACACACACACACACACACACACCATAATACACACTCACACATCCCATAATATACAATAAACACAATTATCTGAACTTTCTACTCCTTACATTTTACTAAAAACAGCCTCGTTACTCCTATTTCATTTCAGCTGGTTTTCATTCCGGCTTCTCATCGTTCAATAAAACCCCTATCCAGATAAATCTCTCCATCCAGAGAGAGTGAATCTGATTCTGATTGGATGTAGAGAAGTATTAACATATACCATTCCCACTCCCTATTGGTTTATACTGTGATCCATCACACCTGCACACCTCACACTCCAGTAAGAACATAGCAGATGTATGTAGCCTAGTATGAAGATGATCCGTTCAAAGACTTAAGAGAACTCCAGATAAACTCCAACAGTCCAACTAAAGCTTAATATTTTTAATATATTTACTTTATTCTACTAAAATACATTTATTTATAATCAGCATATATGCAGCTGAAACACTAGAGAACAGCCTAGAGCAAAATCCCAAATTATATTATCAACATTAACATTTTAATAGTTTAACTTTATTATAGTCATTATAGCTTTTAGAACAATGTGTTTTGGGGAGTTTTCTGACAGTTTAAATGCAATTATACAACAGTTAGTTCCAACCCTGCAATATGATTGGCTGAGAGGAGTTCTCCGAGTGCCGCTATCAGCCAGTAATGCACTGTAACCGTAGCTCTCCATGTATTACTCCGCCACATACAGGTGACCTAGCAACAATGCAGCGCTTACAAACCAAACACCATGTCTCCAATAGGCGACGCAGACAAAAACACATTGCCACAAATAAATAAAGCCCAGCGGTTCGAAAATATGCATTATTACACACATTATCAGCCACCAATATCAGGTTAAGAGTTGTTATTATTAAAAAAAAGCTTAAATGTTTATATTTTCCAGGTCTTGCTGCTGGGAGGGGGGGTGCCGAAGTAAACAAAACTTTAATTCTTAAAAAAACATTTTCTTTTTCTGATTGAACAGACGCTGAACGGCTCTCTGACGCTGGAGCTGGTGAATGAGAAGTACTGGAAGGTGACCAAACCTCTGGAGCTTTATTACGCCCCCACCAAAGAACAGCAGCAGCAGCAGGACCCTCCCAAATCCCCCCCGACCGGACCCTCTCAACCCTGATACACACCTGAACAACCACCCGCATCAGAACCAGCCGACCACACCGTGAACTTCCCCCACAGCGTCAGCATGTGTTAGCACTGCTGAATTACTGTGATGGACCTATAGACTGGAGTGGGCGGAGTTTACTGGTGTGGTTTAGCAGGTGGTTTAAGTGGTTTATTTCACAAAGCAGGACTTTTAACAGCTCATTTTATTACATTAAAAACATCATTAAAATGATTTTAAATGATTTACCAGTTTTAAAACGGCACTACTAGCGGTGACCGACTGTCGTATGTGATGCTTCCCAGATTATTTATCCCACCATTTTACCTGGCAACCTGGGCTCAAATCAGCAGCTCTAAATATGTCTTGTAGTCCTTCTGGGATTTAAGTGTCTCCATCTGTCAAAGGCATTGCCGATGTTTGTTTACTGCCATTTTACTCTGTCTCTGATCGTAAAGCTTTTTAAAAGGATGTTGAGAGTGGGTTTACTCGCTTTTGTGTTCTATACCTGGCTACCCGGGGTGTGGCAATAGGTCTGAATCTGTCTTGTAGTCCTTCTGGGATCTAAATGTCTCCATCAATCAAAGGCATTGCTGAATATTACTGGTGTTTCAGTCTGTATCTGCTTATGGGGCTTTTTAGAAGGATGTTGAAAATGGGTTTGCCTGCTTTTATGTTCTACACCTGGCAACCCGGGGGGTGGCTTTAAAACTGGGGAATGGGCTGTAAAGTGGGCGGGGTCAAAAGCAGTTTTTTACTCCATAACAAAGGCAGGACTGAAGCTCAGCATCAACCTGTTCTGGAGAAAATCAGCAGCTTTGAATGTGTCTTGTAGTCCTTCTGGGATCTAAGTGTCTCCATCTAGGAAAGGCATTGCCGACATTTACTGGTGTTTTAGTCTGTATCTGCTTATGGGTCTTTTTAGATGGATGTGCAGACTGTGTTTGCCTGTTACTGTGTTCTAGACCTGGCAACCTGCGGTCAAATCAGAAACTCTGAGACTGTCTTGTAGTCCTTCTGGGATCTAAGTGTCTCCAACTGACTCATTGCTGATATTTACTGGCATTTTACGTTGTCTCTGCTTATGGAGCTTTTAAAAGGATGTTGAGAATGGGTTTGCCCTCTATTGTACCTGGCAACCCGGGGTGTGGCAATAGGACTGGGCAATGGCCAGGGACAGTGGGCAGGGTCTAAGGCAGTGTTAAAGGCCTTGCCATGAGCTGAACAGAAGCTTAGCGCTAACCTGTTCTGGAGAAAATCAGCAGCTCTGAATCTGTCTTGTAGTCCTTCTGGGATCTAAGTGTCTCCATTTATCGAAGGCATTGCTGATATTGAACGCTGTTTCAGTCTGTAATCTGCCCATGGGGCTTTTTAGAATGATGTTGAAAATGGGTTTGCCTGTTATTGTGTTCTATACCTGGCAACCGGGGGTGTGGCAAAAGGACTGGGGAATAGCTTGGAAAGTGGGCGGGGTCAAAGGCAGTGTTAAAACCCTTGCCAGGAGCTGAGCTGGAGCTTAGTGCTGACTTGTTCAGAAGAAAATCGGCAGCTCTGAATCTGTCTTGTAGTCCTTCTGGGATCGATAAATCAATTAATCAAGTCAATCAAGAAACGCCATATTTGCTTTAAACTCGTTTATGGCATGTTTAGCTTACTAAAATAGTCCTGCTTTGTGAAATAAACCATCACATATATAAATAACATCAAATCAAATACTCTATACACATCATCAAAACACAAACGGAGAGTTCCTGCAGTCTGGAGACGACTTTATTTTAAAATCATCACTAAATTTTATAAATCAACCTGATTAATGATCAAATCATTATCAGTGTATTACAGCGGTAATGTCATGGGACAGGAACTACAACTCCCATAATTCACCTGACCTCACTCACAAGATAACACCTCACAGCTTGCACAGCTTACATTCCCAAACCTCGACTCAGCGTAGAACATTATAATTACCACCTTCTACCCTGCTGTACAGATTTTGTAGCATTAATTAGATTCTTAATGATATTTACATATTTATATATATATATATATAATATTGTTGGTTTGGAAATAAATGGGTTTATGCAAATGAGTTAGATTTATATACATGATGAGAAAGAAATGCAGTGTAAAGTTTAAATATTTTGTTTGTTATATATTAAAAAAAAAAATCTCCTCCAGAGTCTGATTTATTCATCTTACTGTTATTCTACAGGTTATATTATATCTGTAGGTATAGAAATGTTTCATTTGACTTTTTTAAATATCATTCAGAAACTAAATTAACCCAAATACCAAAATATCTGATCACGTGTCATTAGCAACCATTTAAAAGAATCGATTAATTAGGAAATTGGTAAAAAAGGAAGTTTTAAGGTGGGATGATGTAGCACGACAATTACTTTGTTACTTTACTTAAGTAGAAATGTAGGTTATCTATACTTTAATAAAGTAATTACTTTTACATTTTCACAATTATCGGAACTTACAATTTTTACTCCTTACATTTTAAAAAGTAGCTTTTACTTTTACACTTTAAAAGTGTAAAAGTACTGGTTTCAAAACTTCTTACGAGTAAAAAGCTTCTACAGAAGTGTTTGATTAAACTCTAGCATCTATACTTCTACCTACAGAGTAACGAATGGAGATACTTTTAATACCAATTTAATATTTGCCTTTTATGCAGTACTGTAATTAGATTATTTACAAGATACCATATGATAAATGACCATATATGCACAGTATGCTTAGTATATATGGTGTCTCCAAAACAGCAACTTTGCAGAACATAAAACTCTCAATTTTCAATGGAAGTCAATGTAAAACAGTTTTTCAGGTAATTTTTATCATTTATTCATTAAAACATTGGTGTGCAGGGGCAATACATGCATAATAATTAAAAGTAAGTCTGCGTATGCTTCTGCTTCTACCCATTTTACACGGTGTTTAAGTATAATGTATCGTTAGATTGTGCTTCATCAGCACTGTGATGTAATTTTATAAAAATGTGACATTTCTATTTTCTTATAAAAGCAGCCAATTTGGAGATGTTCATGAGACAGTGATGACATACAGTGCAGTATAACAAATACTGCAAATACAATATACAATAAAATAGATGTAGAAGAATAAAGCACATACTTGTTAACCTAGTATATAGTTAACAAACTAAAATCTTATAAGTGTTGGTTATAAATATATATTAATATATAATTTTCAAGGTAAAGTACCTCTGATATTAAAACACCTAATTTGCAATATAATAAAAGTCCTCCAGATAGTAACAGAAGAAGAATTGAGAAAACAAGGCTGAAGAGTTGTTTTTATGAACAGTGATTTTATTGAAACCAGAGCAACGTTTACTTCTTCTTGGACACACCGACGGTACGTCCACGACGACCGGTGGTCTTGGTGTGCTGACCGCGCACACGCAGACTGAAAAACACAAATAAAATATATATATATCAGTACAGAACTATACAAAACAGACTTTCCTACAAATCTACATCCTCATATTCAGTGTTTGTCTTTCTTTAATATATTTTATACATTATACATCATTATTAAACCTGTTATTCTGTAATAAACAATAAAGTAAATGTTATTCCTCCACATTAATCCCCTGATCTAACTGCTCTAAATTCATGTATAAAAGTAAAAAGCTAAAGATGTGATTAATATCTCAAATTTAAATCAGAAGCATAAACTGGCCTTAAATTCAGTCGTACTAAAAATAAGCCATAATCTCATTTAAACACGAAACTAAAACACCCCAGATGTTAAGTTATTCTGTTTCTGATAAACTGCAGGAGGTGCTCATTTTCTGCACTTTTCCCTGAAATATAATTCAGTATAAAATTTTTACTCCCACCATTGATGCACAGTCTACATTATTAAGACACGTTGTATTATTGACTTCTGTCCAAATTTGGAAAATTATGATCCACAGAATCAACCAGATAAAAAACCCACATACATCACTTTAAAAACAGCCCTTACTTACATTGTATCAGTACAGAACAATTCCTCTAAAAATGCAGTAAAACTGCAGAAACAGCTTAATACACCAACCAAGCACACCCCAGCTTCAGATCTCAGTCAGATCCTCATTTAAAGTAATTATCTGATATTACTGAGTCTGATTTCACTGTGCATCACTATATATCACATATAAAACACAGGGCTGCAGGAAACAGCACATCTAATCAAAAGCTACCAGATATCAGTGATCCAACAGGTCATCATATTAATATGTTCATAATAAATCTTTAAATTAAAATCTGTGCTGAAACTGAACAAAAACATTTATCACCACAGGTTCCCATTATTTTTGCCACTGTCACCATAAAAGGAGTTTGTAAAAGTACAATTTAAATATTTCAAGCATCCCAGCCGGTCACCAAAAACAACATTATTCAGCATAAATTTCACCAGGAATGAACAATAAAATTGGAATTATGATCAAAATCAGGCACTAATTGCTTTTATTTATGAATAAATACTAGCTACATTTTTAAAAGAAACTTTATGTATTATATGCTGACGCTGGCTGCTCTAATATATAATTATTTAAGCCAATTTTATTTTATTTGTTTCTATAGACTTGCTGATTTATTTTAACTGCTTTCAAAAAAAAAAAAACACTACTTAAGTAGAAACCTTCAATTTTATTGTTTGTTTGTATACAGCTGTTTTAAAGCTGAAATATAAAAAAAAGGTACACAGATGTTCCATTAATTTAAAAAATGTTATATCAGGGTGTGTAATCTCTCTATAAAATAGAAATAAGCCCAGAATTCTGACTTTTTCAGCCAAACACTGATCACGCTTTATGTTGCCATTTTAGGACAAATAATTCTGGTTGCCAAATATTCACTGCACCCCAAAATAAATGATTAGGCCATTTAAATCTGTCTGATAGATATTTTTAGATAAATAACTTTCAGAAGTGATATATATGGAGCAGATCCAAAAGAACAGAAGAGAGATTCTCACCCCCAGAAGTGTCTGAGACCACGATGAGCCCTGATCTTCTTCAGCCTCTCCAGATCTTCTCTCAGCTTATTATCCAGACCGTTGGCCAGGACCTTCACACACACAGTAAACACAAACACAGTAAAAACAGTGAATCATCTGCTACGTTTAAGCTTTTTAACTAATTATATACATATTAAGAAGTTATCAGAAAGAGTATTAAAGCTTAGATGAGTAAAACTGACGCTCTGCTAGATTTGCTTATCCTGTACTACTCTCAAACTGGAGAATAATCCTAATTAAAACTGCGTTAAAGCATAATATTCATCATTAATCGAGAAATAAAACAGTGCAGTAGTTGGATTACACTCAAAACAGTACAGGGAGCATTTATACAAGACGGGATTAGTTTCTCAGGGGGTTGTGGGTAATTTTCTCTTTTATGTTTTTTTTTTCCCCCCTCTGTGGTTTTATTCCCGTCCAGAACGATCATGTAGGTGTTTTTCTCAGACGTCCTCTGATAAATAAATTACAGGCTGAATTATCTACTGTTTTTCTCTGAACTCCGTGCTCCTCCGGTAATTTTAGTCCCGTCCGGACACACATCTGAGTTTCGTCTCCTCGCCTTTAATAAAATAGCTTTTTGTCCACTGCTGCGCACCGTAATTACACTTTAGGCGCGCCACGGTTTCCACGGAGATACACGTGTTAAAAATAAAAACAAAACAAAAAAAAAAAAAAACAATAGTGAGTGGAAATGGAGGAGCTACTGAACTCCGTGATGAGGTCATGTGACCGAGAAAAAAATAGCCTAAAAACTCCTGATCCTCCTGTTTTTACAATTGCAGTCCAGATGCAGGAGTTTTATCACTAAAGAGTAGAAGTGAAATTTCACAGAAACTAATCCTGTCTGGATCGGGATTGAGTCTAATTTATTACTGTTTAAAATTTGTTCCAAATATTGTGAGAAAATGTAATTGTAAGCAGAGTACATTGTTACACTCCTAATATTAATACTGCATTATGATAGTCCTAATTCTAATCTAATACAGTAAAAGTGTTTTTACTGCGTTAAGTCAGCTGAACGTACCTGGCTGTATTTGCCATCTTTAATGTCCTTCTGCCTGTTCAGGAACCAGTCTGGGATTTTGTACTGGCGAGGATTCTGCATAATGGTCACCACCCGCTCAACCTGCACACAAACCAAGAATTATAATGCATTAATAAAACTGAATCTCACTTATTTACACACTTTTATAAAAAAAATTATATTAATACAATTTATTTTTGATTTTCTTCCACCCATTTCAGCTGTATATCCCTTCATCACTAGTGATGCCCCAACACAGTTTAGCATGACTGCATAAATCAAACTTTAAAACTTCAAAATATATATTTCATTGCACACAGATAACCTTAACTAAGATTAAATAAGGCTACATTCACATTATAAGCCACGTTGCTCAGATCCGGTTCACATTCAGTGTAAATGTAAGTGATCTGTATCTGTGTGTAATGTGAACACAGAATCTGTTCCTGAATCGTCTCACATGCTGCACATTGATACCTGTATAAACGTCTCCTTCTTCACCAACAACAAAAACCCTCATATTAGAGAGAGGAGAGACTCGTAGCTTTATAAAGGGAAATGGATGAGTTAGCAGCTCATATGTGGAGCATCTTTTGCTGGAGTGGAGAGTAAACAGCTGCTCTGAAGTTCATGCTCAGCTCCAGGAGGTGAGAAAAGGACAGGTGGTTTGCTTTTGCTGTTTTTTTGGCAGCTATAGCTGCAGAGCTGCACCAAGAGATAGAGTGTGGGTACGAGAGAGAAGCACGTAGCGCTAATGCTAATGCGTAAAAGCTTTACAAAAAAGACGCATGAATTCTGGATGATTTGACCGTTTACATTCATGTTGCATGTCTGTGGATCGCACACACATTGTTTTAGGAACACATAAAAGTGAGACTCAAAACAGATTTGGAAAAAAAAAAAAAAAAATCAGATTTGGCTTGTTCACACAGCTATGAAAAAATCAGATCTGAGCCACATTGAGCTTAAAAAAAAAAAAAAAAAAAAAAAAATCAGATTTAAGTCACTTCAACCTGATAATGTGAACATAGTCTTAGATAGTTTTGGGACACTTTATAATTAATGATTGTGTCTAAACTCGAAAACAAATATTCTCCAATTTTTGCATCCTTTCATAATAAATCACAGTATAAACATGACTAGTTCTCCTCAAAGTTACTAGGTGTTTACTAATTCCTCAAACAACTTTCTAAATGTGAAAGAAATCATGATTAAATACAAAATAAAAGTCCTTCAGCTTCATCTTTCACACAATGGGCTTGCAGAAGAGGTGATTACTCCATAGCTCTGTAATAACTAGCTCTATTTAAACTGACCAATTTATACACCCTATTTCATTAAAAACAAATTTACCAAATGTACCATTTATGATACAGTGACTCTCGATATATTATAATACAGTTCTCTACGATACTTCACAGCATTTGTGTTCCTGATTTACGGGTGTTTCAGCTTCACACAAATCAACAACTAACATTCTTTACCGCAGGTTTATTAACCCTATTCAACATTAGATTTATAGCGCCACCATGTGGAGTAATGAAGCAGTAATTTAGGTAAATCTAGTGGGGAGTTTAGCACTCCTGTTTCAACACAAACTTTAATATCGGACTCCAAATTAAATCTGTATGATATATTGTGATGTATATATCACCCCACCCCCAGTACTGAGACTCAGTGCAGACTGACTCAGTGCAGACTGACTCAGTGCAGACTGAATGAAGCTGTGGGTGATTAATGTACCTCGTCTTCAGTGAGCTCTCCAGCCCTCTTGTTGAGGTCGATGTCTGCCTTCCTCAGGACGACGTGGGCATATCGCCTACCAACACCCTGAAAACACACATTTACATACTATTAATAAACTAAAAACCAGATTAAAACACTATAAATCACCACATCACACTGATTATCTATTATTCTTTACAGCATCTGTGTTACTGAAGAGGATAAAACACCTAAATAATCAAATTCCAAAAATTATGGATTCATTGGTGTCAGATTCACACAATTTATCAGTATTCTTTTCCGCAGGTTTATTAAGAGTTTACAGCGCCCATGTTTTAATAAATATATGCAATATATACACGCATCAATAATATATTGCAATATTGATATTTAGGGCTGAAGCTAAACAAAATTTAACAACCCTAAATTAAGAATTTTAAAGAAAAAGCACTTGCAAAACAAAACTAAGCACTATTTAACCTTGAACATCCCAGCAGGTTATGCTTGGATCTATAAATCAAAAACTACATTGTTTGATATAAATAATGAGTAAGTGAACAAGTCTGCATTTTGCCAAATAATTGTGGTTGCCAAATATGTTGGCTTCTCCACTAAAACAAATTAAACAAAGCAATTACAATCTGTCTTTGGTAGATAGTCAAAGAAAAAATAAGAAAAGTTTGACTTTCCTTTAGTTTAAAGCAGTAAAGAAGCTCCAGAATGTTATTAAATTAGCATTAAGTGCTGCTACACAACTGGAAATGTGATTATAATCGATGCAGAGATGAACAGCGAATCAGCTCTCGCTCCAGCTCACCTTGATTGCGGTGATGGCGAAGGCGATCTTCCTCCTACCATCGATGTTCGTGTTCAGAACACGAAGAATGTGCTGGAACTTCTCGGGGATCACGAGAGACTGAAAAAGACAGAAAAAGGAGAAATTAGACCTAAATAAACAAAATATCTACACCAAATTAAACTAGTCACTCACAAAGATACAGCCATCATAAGCTTCAGCAACTTCTCTGCAAGATGATGTCAATTTATATCCACTTAAACTACCCACTCCAACTTACATTTGACACAAAATTGACACAGTGTAAAGCGTATATATTTTTCCCTCTCAATTTAAGGTGGAACCCACAATTCCTGAACACCAATCTACAATAGCCTAACAGCTATAACACACATCAGTACAGGTTATACACATTTATATAAAGCTCACAGAACTAGTTATCACTGTTTATAACTCAAATTAAAGACTAAATATCCAAATGATCACAGAACATAGTCCTAGATCACCTCTCCCCAACTATCCTGCACATCTTAATGTTTACCAGCAGATCTTTCCTCGAAAACTTACAAAAACAGGCTTCTTTTCGAACTATTCATTCCACCTTAATTTTACATTATCCACAGATATCTTACGCAGTTTTAGCTCAGTTTAAGGTGGAATCCACAATTCAAAGACTTTAAGGCAGACAGCATTCTCTATATTAGATTGAAAGCTATTTAAAAACACACCTGATCCACAAAGCTCATTACACAAATAAAATTTCAGATAATTATAGCGTATTAGAGCAAAACCACAGAACAATGTGCAGAATAGGGATCCTCCAGAATCAGAACTGTACGATTACAGCAAATCTTTCTTCTAAAACTGTAAAAATTTAATTGTACATTATGCACGGTTGTCTTGCGCATGCACTTTTTGAAAAATCTAAGGTGGAAATGAAGCTTTTTCCTCTAAAACTTAAAAAAACTGATTCTATTGGTTTCACCTTAAATTTTACACTACCCACAGTTATCCTACACACGCCTGCATATGCAGTTTTTGCTTAATTTTAGGTGGAATGCACAATTCCAGAACATTAAGTGCTCCTAATTCCTGCACATCACCGCCAATTTAAATGTAAACCAGCTGATCTTCTCAAAAACTCCTTTCACAACAATCTGTTCCACCTTAAACTTTACATTAGACAATTGTCTGATACAGCTCTGTGAGAAATTTAAGGTGGAACAGCAAAAACTCATCTTTCCTGGGGCTATTCGTTCCACCTTAAATTTTACACTACCCACAGTTATCCCACGCATGCCTGAATATATGTTTCAGCTCAATTTAAGGTGGAATGGACAATTCCAGATCATACAGTATAATAGCCCGCTCTACATTAGCTTTATAGCTATGATACACATCATAACAGGTTATGTATGTTTATTTAAAGCGCATAAGACGCGTTATTAGAGTTTATAAGTCTGATTAAAGACTAGAATCCTCCTTAATTACAGTTTAAAGCTGATCAGCTGCAGTTCAGCAAAACTCTGAACTACAGACTACAGCGATATGTTAGCGCCGGGCTAATAATATAATTTATCGCCTTAAAAAGCATTTACTTACCCCAAATATCCACCCGAAACGTTTTATTACATCCTCTACCCCGCAGATCTGCCCTGTAACAGGGCATAAACGCCGCGGCGGGGTAGATGTTCAAAGATTTAAAATAAAACTCAGAGCAGCGCTCCAACACTCACCATCTTGGCGCTGGATCCGCGGCGAAAGGAAGGAGCCAAGATCCCGCGAGAACTTCAGCGAGATTTCTACAGGAAGTGAGTCTGCTCAGCTCTAAATAAAAGTCCCCACATTTATGAAAAATCATAAATATAAATAGATTAATTAAATAATTATTATGACAAATAATAAAATAAATAGTTGATATAGAAAAACAACTTTATTGTAATAAAAAAATTTAATATTATTTTCAAATAGTTAAAATATGATATAATGAAAATGTATTCATGAGGAAATAATATTGAAAAATGTAATAATACATAATAAATTATAAAATATACACCAGTGATAGCAATGTTGAAAATAATACAATAAATAGTCGCAAAAAAGGAAGCGAGTCTGCACAGTTCTCAATAAAAGTCCCCGATTAAAAAAAAAAAAAAAAAATATATATATATATATATATATATATATATATATATATATATTTATATATATAATAGACAATAAAGAATATTACTGCACAAAATAATAGTGATAAACATAATTCTGACAAATTATAAAAAAAAATTGATAAAGAAAAAAACATCGTTGTAATAAGAGTTAATAAAAAATAAAATTTAATAAAAAAATATTATTAATAATATAATAATACATAGTAGAGTATACGAAACACCAGTGATAGTGATAAAAATAATGCGGACAAATAATAAAATAAATAGTCGAAGCAAGCTCTCAATAAAAGTCCCTTAATTTAAAAAATAATAATAAATACATATAATTTATAAATAATACAATAAAATATTTGTCCAAATAATAGTGATTAAAAAAGAACGTTGTTTTAATAGGAATTACCATTGTATTAACAAAAGTACCCAATATAATATAGCAAATAAATATAATTTATTATTAATAAAATAATATTAATAATGTTAATAAAAAATAATTTAATGGAATGGCCCATAAATAAAAAAAATGTATAAATAAATATATATAAATACATACATGTATTTATTTTGTAAATTTATTAATTATAGATGTATTAATGTATCTATATAATTATTTATGCGTGGATTAATTAATTTATTTATGTATTTATTGATCCATTAATTATTCCTTTAATTATTTTTTCATTTACTTGTATATTTCTTTATTTATTCTTCTAACATTTTTTTCCATTTCCTCCATAACGGGGTGGTAAGTTGTAGGTTTTTTTATGTGAGTTGTAGTTTTTAATGTGGCATTTGTAGTTTTTTTATACGGTGAGTTGTAGTTTTTTTTATTGTGAAATGTAGTTTTTTTTATAACTGTTGAAGTTTTTTTTATCAGAGTTGTAGTTGTTTTTAACGGGAGTTGTAGTTTTTTTTATAGAAGTTGCAGTTTTTTTACGGTGAGTTGTAGTGTTTCTGGGAGTTGTAGTTTTCAGTGTGTCAGTAGTAATGGCGGAGGTGTTGGTCTCCGGCGGGGCTGCGGCTGATTTAACCCCGGCGGGCGGAACCGGGAGCGCCGCTATGGCTTATCTGCAGGAGGAGGTACCGGCTGGTTAATGTTAGCGGGGGGTTTCGGGTCGGTACCGCGCTGTGGGCGGGTGTTCGGGGGTTCGGGGGATCGGTACCGGAGTGCTGACGGGGTTCTGGCGGCGGTTTGGTCTGAGCTGGGCTTCAGTACAGCGGGTTTATAACTGATACTGATCTGTATTACTGTTATAAACTCAGTCAATAACCCTACTTATTATTGATTATTGATTTATAGCGTTTATTCCGCTGTAACAGAGCTGTTATAGCTAATCACTCTATTACACTGCATCATTAGCCTAGCTGTGTTTTGGCCTACAAACGCCCTTCATAATAAAAGCCCTCATAATATAAGGCATCATAATTTCTCTGTATCCCACTTATGTTATTAGATTAACCATGGAGACAATAGATTCATATTTATTTGTCTGCTCCAGACAGTCCTAATCTATTGGAAAAACTGAAAAATACAGAAATAAACAAGCTGTGTGTGTATTTGCACATCTATGTCAGCAATGGGCGCAACCAAATAAACTGAATAATGATTTCCACTAGTGGTGGGCGATATGGCCCTAAAATAATATCATGATATTTCAACAATACACTACTGCCAAAAAATGAAAATTAAATGTTAGTATTGCATGCAATATGATATGTGATTATATTAAAAATACAATAAATTTTCATTAGATTTGTAACAGAAGTCAGTGATCATGATACTAATAATATTAATGCACTCCAAATATCTTCATATATCCAGGATTAAAGTAAAAGAAATCTCTAGTCTCTAGTAGATATATAGTGGGAAATAAGAACAGTGTTATTTTTTCTTTTGATAAAGACAGTATAAAAGTACCGGTAGAACCCTGATGTGATAATTAGGGGTGGGTGATATGGCGCCATATTTCAGGATATAATATCATAGTTCACAATGGTGGCGATATTATTGGGTACGATACGATATAGCACGCCCCTAATAGAGAGATTAGATTAGATTTGTGAATCTTATGTACGTGTATAAATGCAGTATCTGGTTTAATGAGCTGATGTACTGAGTTGTGTTGTTTTTATTCTGACTGTATCAGAAGCCGGACTCTGATCTGGTTCCAGCTCTGAATCTGGGGGATCTGGATATAACCACTGATGAGTTCATCCTGGACGAGGTGGACAGTAAGTAGCTGCTTATCCAGCTGTTTCACAGTAAAACTACTTTTAAATCCCAGATCAAAGGTGTTGTGCTGAAATTCGACTCCCCTTGGTGATGTGCAGAAACGTGAGTCTGTATCTACTGTAACCGTAGCTTATTTATCATAATAATAATAATAAAATTATAAACTTTATTCATAAAGCACCTTTCATACATTAAGGAACATAAGGATATGGGGTGGTGATCACCCTGATAGATAGATAGATAGATAGATAGATAGATAGATAGATAGATAGATAGATAGATAGACATTGATTACGAAAGTGACTGTTGTGACATAGAAATATTATATAAATATAAGTATGCATACGTTAGAAGACAGTTCTAAAAAGAGAATGTGAAAATGTGAATACCCAATCATGAGTAAGGTATACTTTAATGTAAGCGAGGTTGGGGAAGTGTTAATATAAATAATTAAGTGGTGGAGTAATAAAGTCCATGTGGTGTGACTGGGTTAAACTCAGTCAGTAGCAGCATCCCGTCCCCGATGGGAGGAGTTAAAGAGTCTGATGGCTCTGGGGATGAAGGATTTTCTGAGTCTGTCTGTTGTGCAGCTCTGTGACAGCAGTCTGCCACTGAACACACTCCTCTGCTTCATGATGGTGGTGTGAAGTGGGTGACTATCATTGTTCATGATAGAAAGCAGTTTATCCAAAGTCCTTCTCTCAGCTATTGTAACCAGAGAGTCCAGCTCCATTCCAACCACTGCCCCGGCCCTCCTGACCAGCTTGTCCAGCCGTGATGCATCTCTCCTCTTCATGTTGCCTCCATAACTATAAATATATAACATAACTATATAACTGAAACTCTTGTGGCTGAATGCAGTTAAATCCTCACAGCAGTGTTTCACCTCCAGAATCAAGTAGACATTCTTCTCTGGACAGTAGAAACACTCTTTTTTAGTATGCATGATTTCAGATAGATAAATGGATGATGGATGGATGGATGGGTGGGTGGGTAGATGTTTAAATAAATGGATACACGGATGGATGGATAGACTGATGGATGGATTGATGGAAGGATAAATTGGTGGATACATTTATGGATCCATAGAGGCATAGATGGGTGGATGGATTTATGGATGAATGGGTGGGTGGATGGATAAACAGATGGATACGTACATGGATGGATAAATTAATCGATGGGTGGATGGATCAATTGGTGGATGAATTTATGGATCCATAGAGGGATGGATACACGGATGGATTTATGGATAGACAGACAGACAGATATATAGATAGACAGTCAGACAGACAGACGGTGTGTGATGTTGAGTCTCTGGTGTTAATGTTGGTGTAATAAACCTGTATGTGTTTATTTGTGATCAGTTCATATTCAGGCTAATCTGGAGGATGAACTGGTGCAGGAGGCTCTGAAAACGGTGAGATTATTTATTATGTATTGATTATGCATTGATGATGTATTAATGTGATTATTGATCTATTGGTAAATGTGTTGTATTGATTGTGGGCGGGATCTGTGCAGGGGGTGGATCTGAGACAGTACTCTAAACAGGTGGAGGCGGAGCTACAGCGTATTGAACAGGCCTCCATCAAAGACTGTATCCTTATCAGATCATTATAACCCCTTATCATCTACATCGACCAATCACAACACCAGGACCAGCTCATTCCTTATTCCTACACCCGTTATTCTAACCTCTCTCTGCATACTTTATTATTATTCTCTGATTGGCTGATTTATGCCTCTGAAATTACCCAAAGGACACATGTAGCCTAGCCTAGCCTAGCCTAGCTTATTGTAGCACTGTAGCAAATAATTTGTTATTGTTTGTATTGTTTTGTGATTATTATATTATATGTCTGGATCTGATTTTCTGTGATTTAATGTGAAGTTCTTGAGCTCAGTTTAATCAGATATTAAAGAGAGTCAGAACATCGCATCCCTCCACAACCAGATCACCGCCTGCGACTCCATACTGGAGGTGAGTTCAGACCAATCACATGCTGACCTCAGCTGTCTGTCTGTCTCTCTGTCTATCTACCTGTCTATCCCCCTGTCTATGTGTCTATCTGTATACAGGTGCATCAGTTTAAAATGTTTTATATAGATGTATTACACACAGAGTGATCTATGAGATGCAGATTTCATTTTCCAGCAGGATTTGGCACACTGCCCACACTGCCAAAAGTACCAATTGCTCTTATAATATAATATTCTAATTTTCTGGTACACTGATTTTTGGGGGGTTTTCATTGGCTGTAAGCCATAGTAAAAATAATATGCATAAAATAGAGACTTTTCAATGATATTCCATTTTTTGAGATGCACCTGTATTTTTAAGGAATGCACCTAAAATGAAAGGTTTTGGTCAAATGCTGAATACTGATTTTCAGTGATTATTTAAGTACAAATATGCATTTTAATGAAAAGAACTTTTACAGAACTATAATTTGAAAATGTTTAGTATCTATCCATCCATTTACATACAAATATCTTTTATTATTTTTATTTTTTTCTGTAAGTGCTGGTATTTTCTTTTGGAAAGTTAGTTATTGTTATATTTGGCGTTATGTACTACGTGTGTAGACGCAGAATTCCTATTTCATTTTTTCATTTTCTCCAGAACTATTTTTATTGAAGGTGTGTCCTGTCACATCTGCACTATAAAACATAATTTCAGAAAAAGAACTGAATCATACTGAATGATGTAAAACATGGGGGTGGTAGTGTTATGATGATCTGGAGCTGTAATAGTAATAATAACTTGCTGTAATTGATGGAAGCAGGAATTCTGCTGTTTTTATCAGAAAATCCTGAAGGAGAATCAGTTCCTTACTGACCTCAAGCTCAGGAGTACTTGGGTTCTGCAGCAGGACAATGACCCAAAACTCACAAACACAAAGTTCACCTCTCTCTCTCTCTCTCTCTTTCTCTGTCTCTCTCTCTCTCTGTATCTCTGTCTCTCTCTCTCTCTGTATCTCTGTCTCTCTCTCTGTATCTCTGTCTCTGTCTCTCTGTCTCTCTCTCTCTGTCTCTCTCTCTGTCTCTCTCTGTCTCTCTCTCTCTCTCTCTCTCTCTCTCTCTCTCTGTCTGTCTCTCTGTCTGTCTCTCTGTCTGTCTGTCTCTCTCTGTCTCTCTCTCTCTCTCTGTCTCTCTCTCTCTCTCTCTCTCTGTCTCTCTCTCTCTCTCTCTCTCTCTCTCTCTCTGTCTGTCTCTCTGTCTGTCTCTCTGTCTGTCTGTCTCTCTCTGTCTCTCTCTCTCTCTCTGTCTCTCTCTCTCTCTGTCTCTCTCTGTCTCTCTCTCTCTCTCTCTCTCTCTCTCTGCGCATGCGTGTGGTGAGTGGCGGGAGCAGGGAGGACGCGTGAGCGTGGGAGCGACTTTTTGGCGTTTTTGCCAAACTTTACTTTCATTTTATTAACGTGCCATAAGAACACCTACGGATTATTTGTTTAATTAACATCAGTCTCGGGAGTGCGCGCGGCGCCGCGGGGGGTTGCCTCGCAGCTTGGTTGCGGTCATGGCGGCCCCGGCCGGCAAACTTTTTGAGACTTTAACTCGCCGCCACGGCGTTAAAGTGGAGTGCACGGTGAGCGTGGAGCAATGCTGCATTGCCGCCGGGAACGTGATCGGGCACCGCTACATCGTGTCCGCATCACGGATGAATAAAGCTGTCGTGATTTTTCTCAGCACAGTGGAGAAAGCTAACGAGCTCGTCCAAACTGGAGTTATTATACAAGACCAGCTGACCCCAGTACAGCCTCTCAGTACCCCAGCCAAGAAAATCATCCTGTCTAATGTCCCCCCGTTTATTAAAGATGAACTGCTGACTAAAGAACTGTCCAGATTTGGTAAACTTGTTTCCCCCATCAGAAAAATACCCTTGGGGTGTAAATCACCGCTGGTAAGACACCTGGTCTTGTTCAGACGGCTGGTCTATATGGTTTTAAATGACGGAGCTGACGCGCTGGACGCAGTTTTTAAACTTCGAGTGGACGGATTTGATTATGCTGTTTTCGTTTCATCGGACTGATATAAAGTGTTTTGGATGTGGTCTGACTGGTCATATGGTTCGTGCTTGCCCTGAGAGGAGAACTGAGGTGGGGAGACGGAGGATTCAGGACCAGAGGAGGCCGGACCCTCTGCATCTGACCCCACTGAGGCTGGAGCATCGGCGGCAGGAGAACCGGCCCCAGCTGAGGAAATTCCACCGGTGGAGGACTGATCTCCTGGATCTGCACCAACTACAAGAGAACCAGCTGAATCTACGGACGGAATGGAACCTGCTACAGCTGCGGAGGAGCCTGCGGCGGCCTCACAGGCTTCAGAGGCACCTGACGTGGCAGTGCAGGGACTGCTGGAGCAGGACGGACACAGTGATGAGGTACAGGATGCTGAAACTGAACTTGAGCAGGTAAGATCACTGCTGCTGGAGGGGGCTGCTGAAATGGAGATAGAGCCTGTTTTTAAGACCCCTATTAAGAGGAAGAAGGGGCGCGCTCGCAGTAAAGCCAGTAAGCAGGTTAAACAGACTGAAAATGTTAAAAGTGGTGTTGATTCTGATAGTGATGGTGCTGACTCTATCTCAGGGTGGTCAGTTAGCTCGCAGGAGGACACTTTGCCCACTGTGTACACAGCAGAGGAAATTAAAACCTTCCTGAAGCGCACTAAAGGGCAGAAGGGGGTGAACGTTACTGACCACTTTCCTGATCGGTCACAGTTTGTACATGATGTCTGCCATCTTAGAAGAGCTGGGGCATTTACTGAACTTGAGCTGTTTAGATTAAAAAAAATTGTAACTAGACTCAGAAAGGATAGCAGTAATGATGATGGACCTGCTGTGTTTTAGAACTATTTTAACTATTATGTTTTTTTTTGCGAGCTGGTTTTATTTCCACTATTTTTTAATGGACAGTTTTAGGGTTGGCACTCTGAATGTGAATGGAGCACGAGAGTGTGAGAAAAGAGCCAAAATTTTTGAACTGACCAAACAGAAAAGACTTGATGTTGTTCTGCTCCAGGAAACACACAGTGATGTGAATGTTGGTGTGGACTGGACTAAAGAGTGGGATGGGCTCGTTGTGTTAAGCCACAATACATCTCTCAGTGGGGGGGTTGCTCTTTTATTTTCTAAGAGTTTTATTCCCTGTTCTTATGATGCTGAGGAGATAGTTAGTGGGAGGCTTTTAAAAGTTAGGGCATGTTTTGAAAACGATGTTTTTATCTTCATATGTGTTTATGCACCAACCGTGGGGAAGGAGAGACTGGCTTTTTTAAACACCCTCCACAGTGTGCTAGAGAATGTTAGCACTGATGAGTTTTTAGTATTGGGTGGTGATTTTAACTGCACTACTGATAACATGGACAGAAATCACATGGAACCACATCCTGCCTCTCGCAAGCGGCTTTGTGAGATGGTGAAGTCTAATGAACTGTGTGATGTCTGGAGAAACTTTCACTCTGATCAGAGACAGTACACTTGGACACATTTTAAAGATAATATGCTCTCACTTGCACGGCTGGACCGGTTTTATGTTTTTAAACATCACCGGACTGTTTTTACTAGCTGCTGTATTTATCCTGTTGGTTTTTCAGATCATTGTATGGTGCAGTGTGCTATTAGAAAGCCCTGTGTGAAGCCTCGGAGTGCATATTGGCATTTTAACACTGCTCTTTTAAATGATGCTAATTTTAGGGAATGTTTTATCTTTTTCTGGAACACTTTTAAAATGCAAAAATCCTCTTTTAATTCTCTGCAACAGTGGTGGGATATAGCTAAAGTACAAATAAAACTTTTTTGTCAGCAATATACTCTCAATGTCACAAGGGACATCACCAGATCTCTTAAAGCTCTGGAGATAGAAATTGTGGAGCTCCAGAATTTGGGAGCAACCACAG
The DNA here is from genome assembly GCF_023375975.1 of Astyanax mexicanus. Taxonomy (NCBI): domain Eukaryota; kingdom Metazoa; phylum Chordata; class Actinopteri; order Characiformes; family Acestrorhamphidae; genus Astyanax; species Astyanax mexicanus. Next base: position 1,500,027 of record NW_026040044.1, read on the forward strand.
GAAATCGAGAGCATATTAAAGCTCTCAAAACGAAATCAGCCATATTGGCAGACCTGCTGGGTGCTACAGTACAGGGAGCGCTGGTTCGCTCCCGTTTTAAAAATGTGTCTGAGATGGATGCTCCGTCTAAGTTCTTTTTTAGCCTTGAGCAGAAAAATGGACAGAAAAGGTTCATGCATGCTGTGCGAACAGAATCAGGAGATCTTGTGTCTGATCTTACTGAAATTCGCAGGCAGACAGTTAGCTTCTACTCGAAGCTTTACAACAGTGAGCAAGTGGAAGCACAGGAGGTGGAGGAAAGCTTTCTCTGTAACCTGCCTAAGCTTTTAAAACAGTCTGCTGCAATGCTGGACAGGGATTTGTCCCTGGACGAATTGCACACAGCTCTCCAAGGTATGGAGAACGGGAGGTCACCAGGTATTGATGGTCTCCCTGTAGAATTTTATAAGTCCTTTTGGTCTGAACTGGGGCAGGATGTGCTGGATGTGCTCAAAAGTAGCTTGGTTGAGGGGAAGCTTCCTCTAAGCTGTAGAAGGGCAGTCCTCACTCTTTTGCCCAAGAAGGGAGACCTAACTGACCTAAGGAACTGGCGCCCGGTGTCGCTGTTGTGCACAGACTGTAAATTGCTCTCCAAAGCATTAGCTGCAAGGTTAGGAAAGGTGATGGAGCAGATCATTCATCTTGATCAAACATATTGTGTGCCTAGCAGGTCAATATTTGATAATATACATCTAATTCGGGCAGTTTTGGACGTCTCTAGGCTATTGGGCTTAAGGACTGGTCTCTTATTTCTTGACCAGGAAAAGGCTTTTGACCGGGTTGAACACGGGTACCTCTGGAAGGTTCTAGAGAGCTTTGGGTTCAGCCCTGGTTTCATAGCCATGATCAAGGTGTTGTACAGTGACATTGAGGGTGTTCTCAAGGTAAATGGTGGATTGTGTGCCCCTTTTAAAGTTCATAGGGGCATCAGACAGGGATGTGGACTTTCAGGGGCTCTCTATTCTATTGCAATAGAACCCCTTTTATGCAGAATAAGAGAAGTTATTGCTGGCTTTAAAATCCCTAACTGCAATATGTCTATTTCTTTGTCGGCATATGCAGATGATGTAGTGACCATGGTCAGTTCACAGTCTGAGGTGAATGTTTTAACTAAGATTTTAAGTGATTTTAACGTTATATCCTCTGCGAAGGTCAATTGGGGGAAGAGCGAGGCTGTTTTAGTCGGGGAGTGGGAGGGACAGGAACTTAAGCTTCCTGATGGCCTTTTCTGGAAGAAGGGGGGTTTTAAATATCTAGGTGTGTATCTGGGGGACAGAGTTTTTATGGAGAAAAATTGGGAGGGTGTCCTCGAAAAAGTAAAGGCAAAACTAGCAAAGTGGAAATGGCTGGTTCCTAGAATGTCGTATAGAGGCCATGCACTGGTCATCAACAACCTTACAGCATCATCCCTGTGGCATAAGTTGGCCTGTGTGGACCCACCTTCAAATTTGCTGGCAGATATCCAGGCGGTTCTGCTGGACTTTTTTTGGGACCGCCTTCATTGGTTACCACAGGGTATTCTCTACCTATCTAAGGAGGAGGGTGGACAAGGACTGGTCCATCTAGCCAGCAGAACTGCTGCTTTTAGGCTGCAGTTCATTCAAAAACTTCTTACTGGCTCTGAAAGTTTGGTGTGGAGAGCACCTGTAAGTAGAATACTACAGACAGTGGGGGGACTCGGGCTAGACAGAACTTTGTTTTTAATGAATACCCAAAAAATTGATTTTACTGGATTACCAGCGTTTTATCAGGGACTTTTTAAAATTTTTGGCTTTTTTAACTTGTACAGAGAGAGCTGCTCCTCCTTGTACTGGCTTTTAGAGGAGCCTCTGATCCATGGTGCTCGTTTGGATGTTTCCATCCAGACTGCTCAAGACCTGTCAAGAGCGCTCATCCTATCCCAGGTCACAAAGCTGCGGCAGTTGGTGGAACTGGCAGGACCAGATCTCACCAACATAGGCAGTGTTGCAGCGCAGCTGAAAATGAAGTCCCTTCGTGTGGTATCTGACATTTTAAACAGATGGAGAAAAGCACTCACAACTGAGGAACATCAGCTTCTGAAGGGCCATGATACACAGGCTGAACCATTGGAGAGGGGCTCCTTTCCGAAAATCACCATCTCTCCAAACCTGGGTGACTGTGGGGGGCCACTCCTGGAGGGTAGGGGGGAGGACAGGATGGTTTTAGGGGAGGTCAGTGGGAAGCTTTTATACAGAGCCTGTGTAAAGGCTATCAACAGGAAAAGGCTGGATGGTAGAGCTGACACTCCATGGCGTAGGGAGCTGGGGCTTAACAACGACACTAAACCGGAATGGCGGGTTATATATAAGCCACCATTAACCAAAAAAACAGCTGACCTTCAGTGGAGAGTCCTGCATTGTATTTTGTCTGTAAACTCATTTGTTTCTGTTTTAAACCCTGAGGTCTCACATGAGTGTCCCTTTTGCATGCAGAGAGAAACGGTGTTTCATGCTTTTACGAGATGTTTTAGATTGCATCCCCTGTTTGGAGTTTTACAGACTGTTTTTACACTTTTAAACCTTAGTTTTACAGCACAGATTTTCATCCTTGGTTTTAAATACAGTCGATCCCAGCGGTTTAAGTGCCAGTTGATAAATTTTATCCTTGGCCAAGCAAAACTGGCCATATACACCAGCAGAAAGAACAAGATAGCATCCAGCACAGATTATGATGCTGTGCAGATCTTCACAAGGCAGGTCAGGGCAAGGGTGAAGGTGGATTTTAATTTCTATAAGAGCATGAGTGACTTGGACTCTTTTAAGCTGGTGTGGTGTTATGGGGATGTGGTTTGCTCTGTGGAAGAGGACGAGCTTTTCTTTGCTCCAGTTTTTATTTGAGTGTGTTTTTTTCTAACTTTGTCTTGTTTTTATTTGCTTGGCTTTTTACACATATCTTTATTATTTAAATCTTGTAACATATTTATGATATTTGTTACTGTACAGTGTTAAACAAGAGATTAGTTTATAATAAAGGAGTGTTAAAAGTCAAAAAAAAAGTCTCTCTCTCTCTCTCTCTCTCTCTCTCTCTCTGTCTGTCTCTCTGTCTGTCTCTCTGTCTGTCTGTCTCTCTCTCTCTCTCTCTCTCTCTCTCTCTCTCTCTCTCTCTCTGTCTCTCTCTCTGTCTCTCTCTGTCTCTCTCTGTCTCTCTCTCTGTCTGTCTGTCTCTCTCTCTCTCTCTCTCTCTGTCTCTCTCTGTCTCTCTCTCTGTCTCTCTCTCTGTCTCTCTCTCTCTCTCTCTGTCTCTCTCTCTCTCTCTCTCTGTCTCTCTCTCTGTCTCTCTCTCTGTCTCTCTCTCTGTCTCTCTCTCTCTGTAGAGGATGGAGGAGATGCTGAGTGGGTTTCAGAGTGATCTGTCGTCTATCAGCAGTGAGATTCAGACTCTGCAGCAGCAGTCGGTCAGTATGAACATCAGGCTGAAGAACAGACAGGCGGTGCGCAGTCAGCTCAGTCAGCTGGTGGACGAGCTGGTGGTCCCCAGCACCATGATCTCGTACGTTCCTCTGGTTTTACTGCATTTATATCCTTTATTCGCTACCTGATAGTCTGATGGTTTACGTCACACGTGTCAAACTCAAGCTCTCGCGGCCAAATGTGGCTCAACACCTCCTTTAAATGTGCTGGAAAGATCTTAGTAGAGGTGTAACGATACGTGTATTCTTTATGAACTCTCTCTCTCTCTCTATTTCTCTCTCTCTCTCTCTCTCTGACTCTAATGAGGATAGAAATAGAAGTGGTAGCCCCTGATGCACAACTGTGCAGGAAGATAAATATCTTAGAATTAAAGGATTGAAGGAGACTTTATTGTTATTAGCATTACGTTTGGTGCATGGAACGAAATTGTATTCTCTCTCTCTCTCTCTCTCTTTCTCTCTCTTTCTCATTAGTTTGATCCAAGGCTGCTGCAGTAAATTTTTTTGTGAAATGCTACATCTGTCACACATGTTTTTAACCGCTTACAATGTTTGATTTTATACTAATTGAGCCTCTTTTCAGTATATCAAACGTTTTGATCAAAGTTAATGTTATAATTTGTTTCAATAGTTTGATCATTGATTGATGGAGTTTGTGAATTTTATAACACAAAATATTAAAAGGATTTATGTTATGAAAGAGCCACAAGCAAACATATTTCTTTAATTCAACTGTAATGTAATCAGAGTTTTTTAACATTAATTAACATTAAGGAGTAGTTACATGAATTTTATATTACATTTTATCACATGTATAAGTTACATCTGGTCCTTTGAGGACGGGCGTTTTGCTGATGTGTCTCTCGCTGTGATGTTTATGTGATGTTGGTGATTTCAGGGTGATTCTGGACAGTCCGGTGACGGAGCAGGAGTTTCTGGAGCAGCTTCATGAACTCAACAACAAAATCAACTTCGCTAAAGAGCTGAGCTTCAGAGAGACGCTGGCCTGCTCTGACATCCAGGACATCGTCGACCGCCTCAAGATCAAGGTTAACATTAGCGTTAATCATGTTAATATATCATATATATGAATATATGAACATCACTGGAGGGGTTATGGTGGTGATGATCCTCCTGTAGCTTACGGACATTAAATATTTAAAGGGATTTTATATTTAGATTTAAATTGTCAATATAAACATATACAATAATATGTATTTAATGTAATTGGCATGAAAACACACTCAGAACACACTCAGTTATTTTAATTTACGTTTAATATATGTGTTTGATTTGCAGGCTGTCAGTAAGATCCGTGAGTTCATCCTGCAGAAGATCTACTCCTTCAGAAAGCCCATGACCAACTACCAAATCCCCCAGAACACACTACTCAAATACAGGTACAGGATCAAAATGACCAGAAAATAACAATTTATTATCAATATATTGTTGTTTAATTCAAATGAAAGACTACTTAATATGATATATGTGCAAAGAGACTGAAAATATCTCCCTTCAGAAAGCAGCACAAACTGGCTTTAACAAAGAAAGAAATAGGAGTGGTAGACCCCGATGCACAACTGTGCAAAAAGATAAATATCTTAGGATTCTGGGATTCAAGGAGACTTTATTGTCATTAGCATTACATTTGGTATATGAGGTGGAACGAAATTGTATTCTCACAGTCTAGTTCCACCCAAAGTGCAATTATTTTGTAAGATAAAATAAATTAAATAATAAAATATAAAATAGATAATAAAATACATACATATGATATAAATATGGGCTTACAGTTTGAGAGAAAGATGTCTCACAGTTTGATAATTGAGTAAATGGATCCTATAAAACACCAATTTCATGGCAGAATTACCAAGAAAAAGCCATATATCACACTGGCTTAAAGAAAAAGACTTTATTGGAAAACTGGTAGATTGCTTTTGTGGACAGATTAACCCAAGTTTCGGGTCTTTAGATCAAACAAAAGAACATTTATGAAGCACAGGAACAAAAAAAGATGTATGATCAATGCTTAATGCAATCTGTGAAGCATGGTGGAGGTGGATGCACGAAGCATGATGGTCTGGAGATACTTTGAAGGTGGTAAAATAGGACATTTATATAGATTGAAAAGGACCTTGTAAAAATAAAATCTTCCACAAGGTTTTGCAACACCATGCACATTCTTGTGGACTGATTGGTGCCAGTTTCATCCATGTCCTGTTTAATTACGATATTTCCTAACTCGTTTAGGAACGTTTCTTTCCATTGAAAACGAGAATGTTTCACAGTGATCCAATAACAATCAGGCTGTATCTGTTGCTCTGTTACCTGCAGGTTCTTCTACCAGTTCCTGCTGGCGAATGAAAGGACAGTAGCCAAGGAGATCAGAGACGAGTATGTGGACACCATGAGTAAGATCTACTACAGCTACTTTAAATCCTACAGCAGCAGACTCCTCAAAGTTCAGGTGAGGAATGTTTTGGGCATCATTTATTTACCCATATCTGAATACAGTGATGTGCAAAAGTATTCAACCCCCTATATCAGTACTTAGTTGTGTCACCTTTCACTGCAATTACAGCTTTGATCATCTAGAGACTGAGATTGTGAGGTTTCAGAGTAAAGGGGGTTGAATATTTTTGCACGTCACACTTTTCAGATTTTTATTTGATAGAAATTGTAAAAACCATGTATCATTTTTGTTTCACTTCGCATGTATGTGCTGCTTTGTTTGTATATCACTTAAAATCTCAATAAAATACATTTAAGCTTGTGGATGTATGGTGAAGAAATGTTCACACCCCTTGAAAAAGTTCAAGGGGTGTGAATACTTTTGCAAGCTACTGTACAGCTTTGGAAAAAAATAAGATTTCACTTAAAAATGTTGAGTTTCTTTAATTTTACCAAATTAAAAACCTCTGGAATATAATCAAGAGGAAGATGGATGATCACAAACCATCAAACCACCAAACTGAACTACTTGAATTTTTACACCAGGAGTAAAGCAGCATAAAGTTATCCAAAAGCAGTGTGTAAGACTGGTGGAGGAGAAGAACATGATGCCAAGATGCATGAAAAAAAACTGTGATTAAAAACCAACCAGGGTTATTCCACCAAATATTGATTTCTGAACTTTTATTAGGAATTTGGGAGAAATGTTGTCTGTAGTTTATAGAATAAAACAACAATGTTCATTTTACTCAAACGTAAACCTATAAATAGCAAAATCAGAGAAACTGATTCAGAAACTGAAGTGCTCTTATTTTGTAAGAGCTGTATATGGTAACACTGCATTGATTGCTCTTTTTTTTTCAGTATGAAGACGTAGCAGATAAGGATGATCTGATGGGGGTGGAGGACACGGCCAAGAAAGATATCCTTCCCTGCGCTTAGTCAATATAGATATATATATATATGTATAATTGATGATTGTGGTATATAAAGGGTATTATGGTCTGTTGAGAGTACTGATCTTTAACTGCAGAGCAGGGTTCTTCTCTAAACCCTCTCTGAAGAGCAGGAACACTATCTTCACTCTGGGACAGCGGGGGGCAGTACTGAGCCCCGCCGAGCTGGAGGGTCCCATCCTCATCCCCCACGCCGCCCAGCGGGGGGACAGCCGGGTGAGTAACGGATAACAACCCGTGCCTACTGAACCAAGCAGTGTGTGATCAAAAAATTTAAATATAATAATAATAATAATACTTAAAACTTGGTTTAATTGATAAGAAATTAAAATAAAATAAAATAATAATATTAATAACAACCAAAAAATAGCAATAGCAATAAAAGAAACTAATAAAAAATAATGCAATAATTATATTAAATTATTTTTGTAGCAATAATTATAATTATAGCAATAATACAAAACTCTAAAACTAGAAAAAAAAATATATATATATATAAAAGTTAAGAATAAATAAGATTAAGTAAAACTGGTACTAAGAGAAGATCGGATAACAGCCGGGCCCGACTGAATGAAGCAGTGTGTGATAAAAAATAAAT
>NW_026040044.1:1510000-1570000 GCF_023375975.1 Astyanax mexicanus
TTTAATCATGCATCTTGGCATTATGTTCTCCTCCACCAGTCTTACACACTGCTTTTGGATAACTTTATGCTGCTTTACTCCTGGTGTGTGTGTGTGTGTGTGTGTGTGTGTAGGTACTGGGAGGCGGTGTTGGAGATGTTGTGGCCGAGGTTTGAGCTGATTCTGGAGATGAACATTCAGAGCATCAGAAACACCGACCCTCAGAAACTGGGAGTACTGGATACCAGACCTCACTACGTATGAATACACACACACACACACACTACACATACACACACTAGGGATGTCTAGTGCCTATCGATTAGACATAAGCTGTATCGTATCGTACACATTAATATCGGAAAAATCTGACACAATAATTAAAAAATCAATATTGTGTTATTGTGCATTGTAATATTAGATTGAGCCCAATCTATTATGTTTTGCTATTTACTGTATTTACTGTTTAATAGTTTCCTTACAGTTTATATGCGGTAAATATGCTATATTTTATATTTTTTATAGATTTTCTTTTATTATTTTTCATTTTGTCATGCTGTTAGTATTATTGTTATTATTAAAGAGCGCCATCTACCATACCCATCCAGAGAGAGCAAGACCAACTGTGCTCTCTCAGGGCTCCAGCAGCTGATGCCTAGTTAAGCTACATGAACGGGATTCGAACCAGTGATCTCCTGATCATAGTGGCAGCGCTTAGTCTGCTGGACCACTCTGAGATGCTATTATTCTTTTATGCAAAATAAGAGTCTTACTGTTACTGTTTATGAAACAAACATTTATAGATTTTCTGCTAAATGTATAAATTGTGTTTAATAATAATAAAAATAATGCTATTTAAAATAATAATATTTACTTTAAAATTAATAAAGATGTCAGTCTTGTGTTTCATCGCCAAGTGTATCATTTTCGCAAAAGTACTCTGAAATATTGTGATATTATTTTAGGTTCATATTATCCTCGATATCGTCCGGCTCTAGTGCCGATATTGAGTCCTGATTCGATATTTTGGCAATTAAATTTTTATTATACATTTTTATACATTATTATTGGAACTTCAATATCAAAACATGGCATTTTATCACAAAGTAAATAATAAATTAATGTCCTCTAGGGGTGGGCAATATGGCTCTAAAATAATATCACGATATTTCATGTTTTTTTAACGATAACGATACTTTGGGCGAAATGACAAAACACTGAATTAATAAAAAAAAAATTAGAATTTTATTATTGCATGCAATATGATACGGCTAACTAAGATATTAAACGATACAAGAATTTTATCTGATTTGTAAAAGAAGTCAATGATCCAGAATATTATGATAATAATAATAATACACTCTAAATATCTCCATATTTATCCAGGATTAAAGTAAAATAAATGATACTGGACAGATATAATCTGTCTCTAGTAGATATATAATGGGAAATGAGAACAGTGTTATTTTTTCTTTTGATAAAGACAGTATAAAAGTAGAACCTTGATGTGATAATTAGGGGTGGGTGATATGGCGCCATATTTCAGGATATAATATCATAGTTAAAAATGCTGGCGATATCATTGCGTACGATACGATACGGCACACGGCTAGTGTCCTCTAAAAAGGCCTCTTTTTTTTTTTTATGAACAAACTAAAAAATGTTTACAAAATCCAGTATAAACTCTATAAGCTTAAAACAAACATGATTTTTTAGTTTAAAGCTTTAGAATTCTTTCTGTTTAAATCAGTATGTTTACTTTACAGTACGTTGGACACGTCCAGGTAGCTGCACCGTTACAATAGCAATCCACCAAAGACAGAGCTCACATGATCTACTCTTAAAGAGAATGATGAGCAAGAGGCACTCTGATTGGTTTATTTCACGTTACGCCCGAAATTATTTCAAAACCACACGCATGATTAATTATGAGAATTAGTACATGACTTTTGCTTTGTACATTTAGAGCTGCAACTAATGATGATTATTTTGGTAGTCGACTAATCTGACGATTATTTATTCGATTAGTCGATTATTCAACGATTACTTCTGCTGATTATTTATTTATTTATTATTGAATATAATGTAATATAATAAGAGCACCATTTATGACAAAATAAACTAATGTAGCAGAAGTCAACCACCAAATCACTAAAGCACAGCATGTTTGTGCGTGCATAAAAACTATAAACAAATATTTAAGAGTAAATATAGTAAATATTCTTGTTTTCAATTATAAAAAAACTTAATTTTTAATAATATTATTATGTATGATACAATATTGCACACCTCTAATGTCCAGTGAGCTCAAGTTTCCAATAAAGTGCATGATTATTTTTTCGATTAGCAATAGAAACAATAGAAAAACAGCTGAATTTGAGATTTAAATGGCATTTAAATATCTGAACGTTGTTTAAACGTGGAAATTACAATATTTAGTGATTAAATATGTAATCAGTCGTGTTTGATCTGATTTTGGAGACTGTGTGAGCTTTAGTGTAATGCAGGACTGTTACAAATTAACGATTAATTCACAATGAAATTTCTAGTCGACAAATTTGAATAATGGACATTGTCGATTATATCGACTAATCGCTGCAGCCCTACTGCACAAGGTGTACTTTTCCCGTCGTTACGATAGCAAAGACACTCAGACACGCCCTAAATCAAGCTGCACGGTTAACAGTTTGCTTATAGATCACTAAATCAGGGTGATATGAGATTTATTTAATACATGTTTTTATTTCTGCAGATCACCCGGCGCTACGCTGAATTCTCCTCCGCTATAGTGAGTATAAACCAGACCTTCCCCAACGAGAGAACCAACGCCCTGCTGGGTCAGCTCCAGGTACCGGCATTAACCAATCAGAGCAGGGTTTAATAACTGATGAGATCATGTCCTGATATGAAATATTATTACATCATTTCCTGTCTCAGATCGAGGTGGAGAACTTCGTGCTGAAGATGGCGGCTGAGTTTCCCTCCAGAAAAGATCAGCTGATCTTCCTCATCAACAACTACGACATGATGCTGGGGGTGCTGATGGTGAGAAACTCAAACTCTATCTCACTTTATTAATGATCTGAATTATTAATTAGGAGTTATTGATCACTGTGTGAACGGTCGGAATTAGAACAGCAGTTTGGATGTTTTTATAGGACTGTCAACGTTAAAACGTTAACGCAATGGAATCAGTAACGCGGTATTATTTATTTAACGCAAGTTATTTACGCCACAAAGTTTGCCCCGCCCCCGCCCAACGTGCTGTTTTTTTTTTTGTGGCTGAATTGTTAAAATTGTTGTAATGCTCCAGATCTCGGTTTAGACTTCCAGCTCCAACCCAGATAGTGAGCTTTGGGGCAGGTGATACATGAAGCACATGGAGCAGATAGAACACTCAGACTCCACTTATGTACTAATTAGATCATACATGAACTAATGCAGCACTAAAACACATTTAATTAATGTGTTAATTACAGCATAACACACACTCTGAGTAGCTACACACTCCCTGTGCAGTTAGCATAACGAGCTCTTAAAGGGACAGTGTACACATTACTGAATACTGGCCGTTACATACAGTATTTCCCACAGGCCATTTAAATGTTCATCCCCCCTCATTGTGAGCATGTGTGCAATACCAAAAACACTTCCTGAGATTTTTATTTTGTATTCTCAGCTAATTCTAATTCTAATTCAGAAATCCTTACAGCTAAGCTGAGATGTTTATAATAAAGTAAAAAAGTTTTCTTCCTCTATCCAATTTATCATATATTCTTTATTCCAGCGCCACATGAAAAAAAAAATCATGATTTCTTTACATTTAAATATCCACTATAAAAACTTCTTAAGCATCTTAGAAGAACAAGTGCGATTAATCGCCGTGAATCACAGAAAATTGTTCTAAAGAAGCAAATTTAATTTTTTAATCGATTGACAAAACTAGTTTTAATCACACTGAAAAAATGAGTTGTTACAGAACCATGAAAACTATCAAAACCACAACAAATTTGCTAAAAAATAGTTAAATCTATTTTTATGCAACAAGGGGCTGCAATTACTTAATATATTAGTATTTGCAATTTTTAATTGTTTATCAAGGCAATGTTTCTCTCATCTTCTGTAAATGTTTTATATGCTATTTTTTCTGTTCATTTTATACTGAAATTGTATTTTTCTAACTTTATTGTTTATTGTTTATAACACCAGAGAGGATTGCACCTTAATCTTGTTATACCTGCTATAAAGAGAAATTAAGATTTAGATTCTGAAATTAATGTTAATAAAACTTGGTTTATTTATGGTTAGGTCCCAGTAAATAAATAAAAACAGAATAAAATCAGAATAAACAGAATAAAATCTCACAGACCCATATTTTATTCACAGTAGAAAGGAGGGGTTTTAACTCTTTTTACTATTCAGTCCTGTTTTATGGTTCCAAAATGCACTATTTTACTGCCCTAAATTTTGTACTGAAATTTGATTTAATTTTATTGAACTAAATACTGAATTTATATGATTTATATTTGGCTGAGATTGTGGCAGAACCCCCCCACACTTATGCATTTTTCTCTAGCGGCAAATTACATTTTTAGGGACTGTAGGAAACATACTAGACAAAATAATGAATAACTATAATAAACTTTTTTTAAAACGTGTGACCTCTGTACTGTACAATACAAAATATTGTAAAATGTAAAATGTACACATGAATTTGACTTTTAGATTAACATGTTTAATCATAATCAAGTTAAATCAATTTCATTCGTTTCTAATATTATGTGGTATTTTTCCTACTGTCCCTAAAGTGCTGCAAAAATCTGCAAAAAAAAACAAAACACAAAAAAAATCTGTGGAACAATTTTAGAAAAATGTTTAATGTAAAATTGTAAAGCCCTTTCCAGAAGAGACCATGCAAGCCCAAGAACCGATACTACCACCACCATGTTTCACATTCAGACCTATTAACTGTTTTAACAATCAATCTAACAACCTGTCAGTCTCCTGTTTCAGAATGATTTTCTAACTGGTAAATGAACAGGTTCAGTTAATGTTTGCGTTCTATCCTCTCATATCTATCTTTTAAAAACAAACTCAAAACCTGTTCAGTTTAGCGGAAACAATGTGAAAGGAATTTGCAGAATTAAACGTATGCATTTTATATGAACCTATATGAGTGGGCGTGGTCTGATGATATGTTGTGGTATATATTGTGTTGTGTTGTAGGAGAGAGCAGCTGATGACAGTAAAGAAGTTGAAGGATTTCAGCAGCTTCTCCTGGCCAGAACACAGGTAAACAGAACACAGGAATTCTGGGAAATTAATCAGAATAGTGATTTACAAACAATTAATCAGCTCAAATCGATTCAGAACAGAAATTTTATTACTAAATGCACTATTTTAGTAGAGGTGTGCCAAAAAATCGATTCACATAAGAATCTTGATTCTCATTTACTACGATTCAGAATCGATTTAAAATGTCCCAAAATCGATTCTGAGGGGCGGGTTTTAGACTGATTTTGGGCTGGGTATTTTTGTTGGACCTGGCAACCCTGGGGATAGGGCTTGTCCCTTCAAACGGAGATCTTCCAGACACACACAGAGCGTAGGTGTTTGAGAATCACCGGTAAGATGGCAGAACAAGCACTATATTACATTAGATTAACGTGTAGTTTCAATGTTTTATGGCAGAATGCTTCATAACAAGCATAAAAAAGATCGCTAGTAGTTAGTTTCAGTAACTGTTAGCTAGCTAACTAGCTAACTTTCCAGTTCCACCTTAAATAACGCTACAGGTGGCAGCGGGCTGCAGCATTTAAGGCGGAACGGAAAAATACAATAAGCTAATCAGAGCTAATTTCAGCTCCTCATCACAGAGGAATTAAGGAATGGACCATATGAATTAATTTCTCCACCTCCTGCCCCCTTTCTGAAGAAATACAACCACCTTAAATTAACTAGTTAATCAGCAGCTGCTCCTGAACTTTAGCGCTCCACTGCTATCATCACATCAGCCCAGCAGCGTCACCTACACACCACCGCTAGTAGCCTGGTAATAAAGCAGTGTTATTTATTATTTATTTATTGTTCATTAACGTCATTGTGATATCCCAGTGATTCCTCTGTCACTGAGGACCCACATTCCTGCACATTTTATTGTTTTTGTAACACATTACCTGCTCCAGGACCAGTGTATATTATGGAGGGTTTTTTTTCAATAAGATTCATAAGCCAGAAGCAGAAATTTTTATAATTCAAATCGTTTTGAATCAAAAATCGATTTTGAATCGAATCGTGGCCCCCAAAATCGGAATCGAATCGAATCGTGAGATAGTAAACGATTCCCACCCCTATATTTTAGTGATCAATATATGAGCTGTTAATCGTGCACCATGCAGCTTAATTTAGGGCATGTCAGTGTGTCTTTAGTATTAGCATTAGCATTAGCCGAAACCCGCAGCGCTAGCTCTTTCGCTGTTCAGAGGTGAGTATATATCAGACTGTAGTCTGCGTGTTTACTGTGTTAAAAAACAAGCTACAAAAGACGAACCTCTCAGGGTTCCTCAGTGTATCTCCATCAGACAGTGTTTACTAGCGCCATCCACGGCTAGCGCTAGCTGCTGCGGTTAGCTGCTAATGCTAATGCTGCTGCACCCAGCCTTAGTGGAAATCTGGAAATCTAAGCTTACTGTAAATAAACAGAAGCTGGTAACACTTTAAAATGAGGCTACCTTTATAAAGGGCTTATGAATGGTTTATAAATGCGTTTATTAATGGTTATTAATCAGGTTGCAAATACTTTAAAACTCATTAATAAGCAGTTAATAAATATATGACAACGCAGAAATAGAAATGTACTGATTCCACACTATGATTCTACAGATTTTTTAAGATACTGATTTTACTTTGTAAAGCACTTTTCCATCAATCAGCATTAAACCAGTCATATTAATATATTTATAAATATGTTTAACTATTTACCATAAATGAAATGAGTAAAATAAATAAGTTGCCACTGTTGCTTTTTTAATTGTGTTTAATTGTGTTTAACTGCTTATCAATGGTTTTTAAGGCATTTACAACAAAATCAATAATAATTAATAATAATCTAGTTTATAAACCATTTATAAATCCTTTATAAAGGTAGTCTTATTTTTAGGTGGTACCCAGAAGCGCTTTACTAAACAGTTTAATAAACAGTTTTTAGGAGAGAAATTAGAGTTTTGTACCGTAAAATATGATACTAATTTATTCTGGAACAATTTTACAAAAATAAATAGCAACATATATACAAACATACAAAATATAAAATATTATATTCATCAAATATAATACCAATGAAAGGTTTTGACACACTTCTTTTCCTATTATTTAGTGTGTTTTCTCTTTCTTTTTATGATTTTTTACATGGTAAATTTAATATTGTAGACTATATTAAAGCTCTACAGGAACACATGCTGAATTATTATTAATAATAAATCAGAATCAGGTTTATTCTTTAGATTCTACTTTATATTTGAGTTCAGATCTGCATTTTAATCTCAGTGTCTTCATGAGGGAGAGTCACCTGGAATAGTTTTCTCAGCGTCTTGAAGATGAAGGAGTTTCTGGAGGTGCTGAACAATAGCTGCTGCTTTTCCTTCACTGTGCTGTGAAGCTCCAGCTCATCCCAATTAAATCACCTCAAATCACCTTAATCTCAGTTGATCAGGTTTAGATCAGGAGATTAATGTGGAGAAATTACACTTTTATACTCTTTACTACAGAATTCAGTATGTGTCCGTTAATCATTTTCATCTCTTTAATATTAATCTATAATTAACATTACATTTAGGAGGTGTGTCTAAAATTTGACTGATACTATACAATGGAAAATAATAAAAAAATGTTATTTAAATTAAATAAAAATGATTGCACAGGGTTAGTAAATTGATATTTATGTGTATTAACCTGCTAAACCCGTACTATTAATATTAGTGTACAGTAAAAACACTGCACTGTTAGTGTTGTTTTAGAGCACAGCCGGGACTCCGCCCTAAATTCTTAAACCTCAGATCACTGCTGAATGAATCAGAACAGAAACCCTTTCAGAAGTTCAGTATTTTCCCTGATCCGAATCATCTGAAGATGTGATTCAACACTGTGACTCACTGGAGTTCACCTGATAAACCTCCCTCTCTCTCTCTCTTTCTCTCCCTCTCTCTCTCTCTTTCTCTCTCTCTCTCTTTCTCTCTCTCTCTCTCTCTCTCTCTCTCTATCTCTCTCTATATATATACTGTATTTTTTTAGTATTTATTTTTTAGTATTTTAATATTTTCTGTAATCTTATATATATATATATATATATATTTTAATATATATTTAGATTTTTCTTTTGTTATGTTTGTTATAATATAGATTTTTTTATATATATATTATTAAGTTAGAGGCTTTATTTAAGCCCATGTTATTTTTTTTTGCCTCTACCTGCACTGTGTTTTATAGCTATTTAAAGTTTATGAATGTTGTTTTTTTTTTTTTGTTTGTGCATATATATTATTATTATTATATATATTATTATTTGTTTATATATATTTTCCTGACCTGTTTCTCTGCCGTTTCCTCTGTACTGCTGTAACATTGTAAATTTTCTCATTGTGGGATTAATAAAGGATTATCTTATTTTATTTTTTCTCTCTCTGTGATTTAGGAGTTTATAGAGGAGATTTTAGCTCCACCGTTTGGAGGAATGATCACGTTTGTGAAGGAGAGCGAGGCTCTGATGGAGAAAGGGCAGCTGGACAAACTGAAGAACGATGAGGGTAAATTTCCAATAAATCAATACATTTATTAATACATTTATCAAGGGTGGGCAATTAATAAAACAGCCTACCTAAAGTTAGAGAGCCAGAAGGTAGCATAGACACGGAGACTCCCTGAAACACCAGCATCCACCCACTCCACCCTCCACAAAAGTAGCTTGACAACAACATCAATTACAGTTAACAGTTACAGCTAAAATAGGTCCTGTGTGAAATTTTTTAGGGGGACGTGATGTCACATGACATCACAGCGTTCAGTAGCTCCTCCATTTCCACTCGCTGTTGTGTTTTTAACGTGGATCTCCGTGGAAACTGTGGTGTGCCCAAAGAATAGAATAGAAAATATCTATTTTATTAAAGGCGAGGAGACGAAACTCAGAGATGTGCGTCCGGACGGGACTAAAATTAGCGGAGGAGCACGGAGTTCAGAGAAAAACAGTAGATAATTCAGCCTGGAGGGTGCTGAGTGGTCCAGAGGTCTAAAGCGCTGCCACTGCGAGCGGAAGGTCGCAGGTTCGAACCCCCGCTCATGCAGCCTTACCATCAAGCTGTCGGCGCTCAGAGGGAGCAAAATTGGCCCTGCTCCCTCCGGGTGGGTAGATGGCGCTCTGTCCCCACATCACTAAAGGGTGATGTCTGCACCACAGGGCGTCTGTGAGCTGATGTATCAGAACCGAGTCGCTGCGCTTTCCTCCGAGTGTTAGCGCTGTGATGCTACTCGGTAATGTGATGCTACTCGGTCAGCGGTGGCTGACTTCACATGTATCGGAGGAGGCGTGTGTTAGTCTTCACCCTCCTGGTGTATTTGGGCATCACTAGTGATAGGGGGAGTCCTAATGAGTTAATTAATGATTCTTTCTCAGTGCGCGAGCAGAACTGCTGATTTTAATATAAAACACACCTTATTTTAACTCAGCCACGTCTTTCTCTGCTTTCCTCTGATTCATCTCGAGAAGCAGATCGTGTTGCAAAAGTCTGAAGTCAATTTTTCACAACCAATCAGACCCATTCTTAGCTGACTGAGCGCGAATCAGAGACTGTAAAAAAGATGGATGTCGTGTCTCCGTTCCCATTCATTCAATAAAAATGAAGCTAAAGTCTTCCTCCATGTTGCTGATCCTGTCTGCGCAGTAGAGACCAGAGGAGGGAAAAAGACTGTGGAGAGACCGCCTACTCATTTGAATAACCCCGCCCCTGAGGGCTGCCTCGAGGTCACAGGCTGCAGCTAACGGTCTGTTATTGGTCCCGCCCATAACCAGCCCTTTTACAATAACCACACCTTTTTTGAATAGAGCTGAATAACGTTTTAAAAACCGAATTCTGTGGGGATATAAAAATTTGACAATATAAGCAGAGGTTACACTAGCTGCTGCATTTAAATAATGGAGGTAGAATTACAGTATATTAGAAAAAAAATGTGATTAAAAGTTGTTCTGTTTTGCCATTGAAACCTATGGGGATGGGTGGGGTTACACAGCTTTCTGCAGCCGAACAGCAGGGGGCGCCCCACTTTTCTTTTTTTTTTCCTCTAATTTTTTCCATTTTCTTCCCAATTTACATGGCCAATTACCCAACCCACTCACTAGGACTCCCCCTATCACTAGTGATGCTCCAACACACCAGGAGGGTGAAGACTAACACACGCCTCCTCCGATGCTGATGCTGTAGCATTGCTGAGCAGCCGGGCACTCGGAGGAAAGCGCAGCGACTCGGTTCTGATACATCAGCTCACAGATGCCCTGTGCTGCAGACATCACATCAGTGATGTGGGGAGAGAGCACCATCTACTGTACCCACCCGGAGGGAGCAGGGCCAATTGTGCTCCCTCTGAGCGCCGGCAGCTTGATGGTTAAGCTGCATGAGCGAGATTCGAACATGCGACCTCCCGCTCATAGTGGCAGCGCTTTAGATTGCTGGACTACTCGGCGCCCGTGGCTTCACTTTAGAGAGACGGTGCTCTGTCCAGCTATACACAGTCTATGTGTATGGCGCGAACCAATGGCATTGAGGGATGTGTGAAGTAAGCACTGCTGTTGATGGTATTTAGATTTTAAATGTTTGTTATTAAACACAGACTGGTGACCGCTCTGGAACTTTCCCCTGATTTCAGTGAGCGTGAGATTTACTAAACAACACCCAGCTAGAGGTACCACAGGTCATCAGATAAAATCCTGTTTACTGAACAGTACGTCCCCCTCCATCTGCTTCCTCTCAGCTTATTAACCTTCACATTTTCCTTGTGTGTTTAGAAGCACAGCAGGTTTTTCATCACATCCAGGAAAAACCGACTTAAAAAAAAGAGCTTTTACTCAATCGCTGTACAGGAACTGAACACTTCAGAACCCTCACACACCTACAGAACACTGCACAAATAACAAAAAATAAAATTACATAAATAAATAACCAAAAAAAACACTGATAACCAGACTTTTAAAACAGCACCTTGCTCACTTTCTACATATTTATTTATTCTCCAATTCTCTTAATCTACTCAGGTCCTGTGCAGTAATCTGTACTTGTACTGTATTTATATTTCCATACAGTACTGTGCAAAAGTTTTAGGCATTTGTGGGGAATTTCATTAAAGAAAAAGCTTCTTATCTGTGCAGTAAGTGTTTGTTTATTATCTCAGTAAAACGTAAACTAATATTACAATAAATAAAACAATAAACAATAAAACAATAAAAAGCAAAAACAACATCTCATAATCTCTCCTTTTAATCTGAGTTTAATAGAGTTATTTTTTATAGTTCTTCTCATATTAATCAACACCTGGTTTGGTAATAAATTGGTAAATGTGGTAAATCAGGTGAGCTGCTGACGGAACTGAACATAATATAATATACACATGCTGACTGAGGAGCATCCAGGAGAAATCTGCTTAAATCATATGTGGTGTTTTTTTATCAGGTAAAAACAGTCATATTGCTGAGATAAAAAAGCTAAAACTCTTGTACAGTACTGTATATTTTCATACATAAATTAGTGTATCTGTGTATTATAGTTTTTCTTTCATTAAAGGAAACTCCCATTAGTGAACCGGACTTACCCAGCAACCACAATAATCCCTCAGGCTTCAGTAAATAATTACATATTTACATAAAATATATATACGCACACAGTAGAGGGGGTTTCTATGTTCGTGTGAGCTGTGTGTGTATGTAAATATTAGCTTTAGCTGGAGTTTTAGGGACTGGGAACAGATCATCTTTGGGATTAAAGGGATTTTTTATAATGTATGTGAACAGAATTAGATTAGAATAAACTGGATCTCTCTGTTTGTGTTGTTCTCTGTGTATCAGTTCGGATCACTCAGCTGGTTCGAGGATTCTCCAGCAGCTGGAAACAGTCAGTAGAAGCTCTGAGTCAAGATGTGATGAGATCCTTCACCAACTTCAAAAACGGCACCAGCATCATTCAGGTACCACCATCTCCGGCAGCTGATGGCAAGCTGCATGACTGGGATTCGAATCAGCAATCTCCCGATCATTGTCGCAGCGCCTTAGACCGCTGGACCACTCAGAGCCTTTACCCTTAAAACCCTATAAACAGATTTTCCGTCTAAAATCTCACCTTTTCGTGTTCTCAGCTTAATTACTCAGGAATCCCTTCACACATTAACATAATCCATATATGGTTAGAAAGGGCGGAGCTTAAACTTACTCTTTCTAAAAATAGTGATCACATCCCAGTGCGGTAAAGCTAAATCTACAAGAAACCCATTGAGAGAAAAACACCTAAAAAAGTGAAAAATCTCCTTCCCCAACCAATATTATTTACCTTTAGTGCTTCAAACATATTTATATGATGTTTCAAACCAAATAATATCAGTAAATAAAGACTCAAAAGTGTGAAACTACCTGCTTTACTCAAACTAAAGCTAGGTATGGTGTGCGCACTACTTTATATAGTTTTTATTTTACTCGCACATTTTTACTAATTTAAGTAGTTATTTTACACTAAACTAATTTTTTATTTATTTAGAGTAAAACGTTAAAATGTTTGTATTTTGTATATAGTTCTCTTTGTGTGTCCTGATTAAATACTGAAAGGTATAGGCTGCTCTGAGTGTCAGGTGTTTAGTATCTACATGTATCCTAGGGGTGTGATTATTGATTATCAAGAGAAATAAAATAACTCCACTGATGCTGTTTCTCCATGTATTTTATCAAAGTAATAATTTATAAGTCATGTAATGAACTCAAATCATCAATATTCTTATGATTTCAACTCATAAACACTCTAGTCTAAACTACTAGTCTAAATGTTTGTAAAGATATCTTAGGTGTGAATATATTTAAAGTCTATACACTCAAAAATAATTAAAAAGCGCTTGGTCTGACTGTTTAATTATCTCCATGTGAAACAGCAGTATTTAACTGAGTGTTGTGTGTGTGTGTGTGTGTGTGTGTGTGTTTGATCACTAGGGGGCGCTGACTCAGCTGATCCAGTACTACCACGGCTTCCACAAGATCCTCTCCCAGCCCACCTTCCGCAGCCTGGCCGTCCGCTCCGAGCTCATCAACCTGCACCACCTCATGGTGGAGGTGAAGAAACACAAACCCAACTTCTAACAGACCATAATAAACATCTGATCAACCTTCAGTAAAAAAATCTGATCAACCTTCAGTAAAAAAAATCTGCTCAACCCTTCAGTAATGACCCTCTCCCTCCGATGCTCTAAAGCTGGTGGAAATATAATCAGGAGAATGTGATGAGAATCACCAGTTGTCTGGACGTCTCTACTGTGATCATAATAACATGCTGTTTTTCATTCCGCTGTCTGAGGAACGTTCTTAACATTATAATGATACTTCAGAGGAGATCTTCTTCATTATAAACTGAACTGTGGGAATGTTTCTCAGATATTAAAGCTGATAAGAGACCAAGGTGTGAATATTTTAACTCTTATGTTATGCTTGTGTTACAGTGTTGTGTCTGAGTTAACGTCTGGCAGAATGGAAAATGATGTGAAATAAATGTTTTTAAGTTCTTCACTGGTACTGTGTGGGTGCTTAGCGAAAAACATCAGACACGCAAGTTTCACTCTGATTTACTTATGGCTTCAACGGAAACGGACAGCGGAGGAACCTGTATAAAAACAATATGTCTGAAAAGTGATTGGATGATCTGTTGAGTATGAATATATGAGAAGCCACATTTCCAGACAAGCTCATGTCTGACTCAGTAGGAATTCATGCGAATTTAATGTTAAAAAGGAAGGAAAAAGGCCTGTTAGTAATCTGGAAAATTGATAGCAGCAGTGATCTGAGAAAAAACTAAACTAAAATCTAAAATTCTCTGTCTAAATAGCCTGATCTTTTAACAGTGAGACTCGAGCGAATTCTCTGTGAAGCTCAGCTGCAGCCTGAACTCATAACTTCACATCTGTTGAGATTCTTGCGAGAATAAAACTGAAACGTTATGCAAAGCACTTACACAGCATTCAGACAGATGTACTGTCGTTTACCGCTGTCTCTTTGCTGTGAAGATGCTTGAAGATGAGGAAGAAGACACCGCAGACTTTGCCTTAAGTGTAATACAATTATTTATTACAAAGACTAAGACAATATCTTCAAGGCTTCCCAGCCCAGGCCTTGGAGAGAGATGTTTCCCGATCTGATTGTCCCTCCTCTCTCTCTCAGTCTCGTGGTCTAAACAGTTTATATAGCTTTCCCACAGTCACTCCCATAGCTCTCATACCAAAACCACCCTATGTTCCGACCACCCCATGTATAGCTTTACCATATATGGAGACATGACCTTTTTAAGAAGTGGCATTGACCCCTCATGTGACATTCCAATCATATATAAACATGGACTTCTCAGAATAGTTCACCTGGACACATGAACCCATCTAGGCTAAAGGTCATTGTTCTTCACAAACAAGAAGGGACAGAAATCCATAGTACAAAATACACCTCAAAAGAAAATACATCAAAAAGACATTGTGAGAACGGCCAAAAAAAAACGTTGGGATTTCTTTAGTAATCAGATTTAGACTCTGTTTACCTGCTATATGAGCTACATAGTCTCATAGTTTACACAGTGATAGTGATATTGAGTTATTAGCAGTTTTAAGAATGATCAATAATAATAGTAATCAATCAATCAACCTTTATTTTCACTCGCTAAATACATTGAGGGTAACCCTCATTTTCAATGTAGCTGAGCTTTTACATAAAGTTACAGGGAGTGAAAATTAAGTTTAAATTATAAAAACAAGCAAACAATGTAAGATTTAATTAAGAAATAGTTTAATAATTCAAAATAAAAGTATATGCAAACAGGGTAAAATTTAGAGCAATAAAACAAAGAGATAAATACGCAGAATAATTACATTAATTATTATTTATTAAAAATATATATATATATATGTATATATTTATAAAAGGAAGAAAATAAATGAAATAAAAATGTAAAGGTCAAAAGTAAAAGCAGTAACAAAACAAATAAAAAGATAAAATAAATAAATAAAAAAGCGCTAAAACAAAATTAGATCAATAAAAAAACAAAAATAATGTTAAGTAACTAAATAGTTATCTATCTAAAAGCTTGACCACAACTCAACAACACTGCTCACAACACAGTGCTGATAATCAGTCTGTCAGTTTTTGTTGTTGTTGTAAAAATGTTTTCTTTGACCTTAACGAATTAGACAAGTTTTTTAGGGGGGTTTTTACTGTTTTTTAGTTCTCACCTTCTAGCTTCCTGAAAAACATTAAAAAATCCACCACATTTAAGGCTATGTGTCACAAGAGGCCAAACCAAGGACAGATACATGTATGTAGATACCAATATATATATATATATATTTATTTTAACCCAAGTGTTAGACGTACAGGCAGAGTCAGTATAAAAAAAAGTGTGAACATGCAAAAAAAAAAAGGTTCATACTCTGTGAATCCAACAGTTAAAGTGTAGTCTAAATATGAAAATAGGTTCGGCAACGGTAAACAAATGATGGTAAGGGCAAAACAAAAGAATAATAAAAAAAACCCCACAAAAATAGATTGCTAACAATGTGAAACGGACAAAATAAACGCTTAGTATAAGAGGTAGAGAACTCTAGAGAAAGATGGAACAATAAAAACAGGGTGGTATTTATACAAGATAGATCAGGTGGCTGTTCCACGAAGCGAGCTTAAAAAAGCAGCACTTATTTGAGTAATCCTCGCTTGAGTTACAGTTCACTTCCAGCTCGTTCCGTTCCACTAACGCAACTCAGACTCAACCTGTTCCCACTAATTCAAGCCAGGCTTTTGTAATCAAGGCTCACACACGCGCACACGGTATTTAAACAGCCTCAGTAATCGAGCCATGAAAAAGCCGAGAAAAATGTTTAAAGAGGTGAAGAAACGCGCTGCTTTTTTCTCTCCTGCTGAACAAGGCAAGGCAAGGCAAGTTTATTTATATAGCACCTTTCATACACAACGGTCATTCAAAGTGCTTTACAAATTAGAAAATATACAGAGAAATAAAAAAAAAAAAAAAAAACGTAAAAGATTAACAGTAAAAATGGAAATAAAAACTAAAATAAGAATAAAGCATGATTGATTAAAACATGATTAAAACAAAGAGAATTAAATTAAAAACATGTAAAAGAACAACAAGGAATTAATAAGAATAAAGCATGAATAAAACATAATATAAAAGTGCCGTTACAGAATAAAAGTGGGCGGAGCTGCAGTGTTTTAAGCTGAGCTAAAGGCCTGATCAAACATGTAGGTTTTCAGTCTGGATTTAAACATGTTTAGTGTTGGAGCTCTTCTAATGCTCTCTGTTAACTGGTTCCATTTAAGAGCAGCGTAGTAACTAAACGCTGCCTCTCCGTGTTTAGTTTTTACTTTAGGCGGCTCTAAACAGGAGTTATTTATACGTCTATTTAATGAATATAAAAACATAATAACACTTCTTGTATTAATAAAGCCAGAGAAGCTGGAGACCGATTAAATAAGTGAGCTTATTTTTTAATCCATTCATTGGCATTCCAAAATCTACTCATCTACACGATTGTCTACAAATGGTCGCCATTGTCAATCACTGCGTACAGGCTTTAATGTTGGCTGCTCTTTTTTATAGCCTACATTTTTTTGCTAATTTATATCACCTGTATGCAAATATCTTTAAGGTTGTTGTCTATATCCATTCGATTTTTGCATCATTAAGTTAATCAAACATTTATATTATTTATATTGAACAAATATATAATTTATATAAACACTTCAATGAATCGGAACAAGATTAAAAGTAACTTCATCTAAAGTACCTGGGCATCATTAATACTAATACATGTGTTTTTGTGATCTAGAGTTTATGCAAATAAATCTTTGTTGAAAATAACTGTGATTAAATACTGGATTTCATTTTACACTGGCCTGAATTTGTTAAGATTGAACCAATAAATTGCAATGTGATAAAACCGTGGCGATGACCAATAGAAGCGCTGCGGCTAAGCTAAGCTAAGCGTTAACTCTAGCCTGGTACAGAGCAGGTTTTTTATAAATGTATATGTTGCTATAGTAACTGAACCAGGCTTAAGTCTAGCCTCTTTCGTGGAACAAAAATTTGAGCAAAATGAGCCAGACTCATCCATACTGACTTACTGAGTTTGCTTCGTGGAACAGCCCCCAGGTGAGTGCAATCAGAAGCTCGGAGAGCATGAACGTTGTCAGGGAGTGACACTATGTAGCTCACACAGCAGAGAAAAGTCAACATGATCAATATTAGTATTATTGATTAACCAGCTTGTTACCTATCTGGCAACTTAACTACAACCCAACAACACTAATACTCCATCTAATGCAACTAAGTGTAGCCCCGCCTACTTACGATAAAACTGATTTCTGGGAAAAATAAGAATGTGGTAATATCAGCAAATTATCCGGGGAAAATTATCTGCTTAGCTGGAAAAGTGAGATACTGAAACCAGACAACATGTGATGTGTGTATTATACAGTCTTTATATATTTATACATATATATGTTTACACAGACTGTTCCCTGTAACCGTTTAAAACAGGTTTCTCTGGAAATGAAAGTTCTGTTTGTCTTTCATAGAAATGAAAGAAGACTGAAAGCCCTATTATGCACTCTTGCACATTACTATCTTACACCCCATTAACAGTCTATTTTCACGCCTAGCGTCAGAGTTCAGGAATATGTCTACACTGATGGGCGTGGTGGTTTGGAAATGACGTACGTGTGTTCAGGTACATTTCTGGTGTATTTCTGTCTTGGCAGCGCCAGTGACCGAGATAAACCCCGACAAAAGTCAGGAGTCAGCCGTACAGCAAAAAACACCTCGCCCAGAGCCTTCAGCAATCAACTATACAATACAATATACTTAAAAATCTGCACAGTAACTATACATTATTAGTTATATTTATAACTATTATAAACTAACTATTAATATGTATGTTCAGAACAGACTAAATAACTGTAGCTTAATATAGCAGATATAGACATTCTGCTGTTTGAGAATTTCAACAGATGATTATTCTCAATCTTTCTCTCTCTCAAATCTTGCAGTTTGGGAAATAAAAAATAAAAAGAGAAAAGCACTTGACCTGAACTTGAAAAGCACTTTGCTATTTATATTTTTTATATTTTAAAAACATCAAAGCACATTACCAACATGCTCTCATCTGCCAATTTTGTCAAATATATAAAACTTAATTATATAAAAAATGTGAAATACACAGATCTATAAAGCTATATCATAGTGTTCGTTTCTTATCACCAGAACAAAAATTGCAATATGTTTCAATGTTATGTAAAACTATTGTGTTTTATGTGATGATCTTTTAATATAATAAAGAAGTGAAATATTAAATAAAGTTTGAACATGTATTTTTTCATGAAAATGAGTGAATTATCCTAATTAAAGCATTAAAAAAAAACAAATGTGCGTTATACACTAAACAAAACAGTGGAAAGAAAAAGTATTTGCCCCCTTACAGATTTCTTTTTATTTTGCATTTTTGTCATACGTACATTTTTCAGATTATCAAACTAACTTTAATATCACACAAATATTACCTGAGTAAATATAAAAATCACCTTTTTACATGATGATTTCATTTATTAAGGAAAAATAAATATCCAAACCAGTCTGGCCCTATTTGAAAAAGTGTTTGCCCCCCATAAATTAATGATTAATGATTAATCACACTTTTTGAAAAGCTGAGTTTAATTTAAATACCAACCACAACCAGGCCTGATTACCGCCAGACCTGTAGTAAAACATGGTGGTGGTAGTGTAGTGTGTGATGATCTGGAGCTGTAATAGTAATAATAACTTGCTGTAATTGATGGAAGCAGGAATTCTGCTGTTTTTAACAGAAAATCCTGAAGGAGAATCAGTTCCTTACTGACCTCAAGCTCAGGAGTACTTGGGTTCTGCAGCAGGACAATGACCCAAATCACACAAACTGCTGAAGTTCACTGTCTCTGAATGGATTAAAATAATAAACTAAATGCAGGTTTTGGCGGGTCTAGTTAAAGTCTGATTGAGATGCTGTGGATGATCTTAAACAGTTTTAGACGTTTATTCTGGAAAATCCTCCAGTGTGTCTGAATTAAAATAATTCTGTAAAGAAGAGTGGAACTAAATTCCTCCACAGAGATGAGAAATACTCGTTATCAGTAAAGCTTGATTACAGTTCTTGCCACCTTTTTACACAGGGTTAGATTGTTTTTTTTTTCCTTTAATACATAAAGTTATCATTTAAAAGTGCTTTTTATATTTACTCAGGTTATCTTTGTCTGATATTAAAGTTTGTTTGACATTCTGAAAAGTATCAGTATCACTAAAAAGCGAAAACAAAAGAAATATGTAGGGGGTCAAATACTTTTTTACACCACTGTAAGTGAGCACACCTTTTAAAAGACGAATGGAAATGCTTTCGCTTTTAATAGCTAAAAGATTAAGACCCACAGATACACAGATCAAACAGAGTAGCAGTGATACTTTCACTTTTCCTAATATACAATGTGGGTTATATAAGTGTTCTCTGCAGCTAATGGAAATGAAACCAGATAGTAGGCTTTAGATAAGCTCTGTAGAAACAGGTGACAGCTGGCAGCTGGGTGAAAGTGAAAAAAGGACAAATTTAACAATAGTAAATTCAACACCAGGTTCAGTTTCACTCCCTGCATTCACACGCAGCTCCATCTGTTTACTGACGCCTGTGGAAAAACAACACTATTCAAAAAACACCCACAAACAAACAAGCAATAACCCAGGATATATGCAGTAATCGCTTAGCAACACCATATAACCCACACAAAATGCCACAGCACCGCAAACATCCTTCCAAACACTAACTCAGCTAAACTAGTTTCTGTTTAGTAAATGGTTGCTAGTTTGTTACTATATAATTATTAAGGAGGAGCTAGTTTTGCTAGCAGGTTAAAATGTGTTTCTGTGGGGTTGCTAAATGGTTGCTATGATGCTCCAGGTGTTTGCTCAGTGGTTGCTAGTTTGTTACTATATAATTACTAAGGAGAAGCTAGCAACCACTTTTAAACGCTTAGCAAAACTAGCTTCTCCTAAGTAATTATATAATAACAAACTAGCAACCACTTAACAACCACATGGAGCATCATAGCAACCATTTAGCAACCTCATAACAACCACCTGGAGCATCATTACAACCATTTAGCAACCCCCACAGAACACCACATTTTAACCTGCTAGCAAAACTAGATTCTCCTTATTAATTACATTGTAAAAAACTAGCAACAACTTAGCAACCACCTGGAGCATCATAGCAACCATTAAGCAACCTCATCGCAACCATCTGGAGAATCAAAGCAACCACTTAGTAACCTCATAACAACTACCTGGAGAATCAAAGCAACCACTTAGCAACCTCATAACAACCACCTGGAGAATCAAAGCAACCACTTAGTAACCTCATAACAACCACCTGGAGAATCAAAGCAACCACTTAGCAACCTCATAACAACCACCTGGAGCATCATTACAACCATTTAGCAACCCCACAAAAACCACCTTTTAACCTGCTAGCAAAACTAGATTCTCCTTATTAATTACATAGTAAAAACTAGCAACAACTTAGCAACCACCTGGAGCATAATAGCAACCATTAAGCAACCTCATAGCAACAACCTGTAGCATCATAGAAACAATTTAGCAACCTCATCGCAACCATGTGGAGATTCAAAGCAACCACTTAGTAACCTCATAACAACCACCTGGAGAATCAAAGCAACCACTTAGCAACCACATAACAACCACCTGGAACATCATAACAACCATTTAGCAACTCCACAGAAAGCATATTTCAAAACTAACTTCTCCTTAGTGTTTATATAGTAACAAAGTAGCAACCACTTAGCTAACTCAAAGCAACCACCTATAGCATCATAGTAACCATTTAGCAACTTCATAGTAACCACTTGTAGCATCATACCAACCGTTTAGCAACCTCATAGCAGCCACTTGGTAACGTCATAGCAACCACCTGGAGTATCATAGCAACCTCATAGCAAGCCATTAGCAACCTCATAGCAACCACCTAGAATATCATAGCAACCATTTAGCAACCTCATAACAACCACCTGGAGCATCATTACAACCATTTAGCAACTTCACAAAAAACGCCTTTTAACCATCTAGCAAAACTGGCCTCTCTTTAGTAATTATATAGTAACAAACTAGCAACCACTTAGCAACCTCTTAGCAACCACTTGCAGTGTCAGCTGTGTTTCTTAAGCCTGGTTCTGCTTATTTTACAGGGGTTGTTAATATATTATATGTACTTAATACATTTACAGCATATTTTAAGTGCAATTAAGTGTTTTTTTTTCACGAGGGTATTTATTTCGTATAGTCTTTTAGTGCTTATAACACTGGTGCTCCTTATCTTTGATGTGCTACCAACAAATGTTTTTTTTGCTTGTTTGTTGAGATTGATAAACGTGCTATTTTCTTTTATACAACAGTTATTTCCGACCTCACAATCTGATTGGTTGAGAAGTGATCTAGCCGTGATATTTCGTGATAACATCACGGCCTTCTCACACTAAACTTGTATCTCTCCGCCGACGCGTTGCCGAGTAACGGCGTGTATACACAGGACACCCGCAGCAGCGTTAGCTTAGCACAGACTAGCGCTCAGCCGCGGCACGCTCGCCCGCAGCGCACCGTCTTACAGCCAGAACGCTAACCAGCCAGGCTAGGCTAAGCTACGTTAATGCTGAGCTAAAGCAAGCTATGCTAACCTAACCAAAGTCCAGCCGGCTAGCTAAAACCACTAACACCACCCAGCAAAACAAGCAGAAATGCTAAAATTCGCGGTTTTCACCTGAAGACGACTCCACGGAGCAGGAGAGGAGAGTATTAGCGTTATTTCACCCTCCTAACGTTACCATCTTCACTTATTCCCAATTCTGCTTTCAAGCTAACTTTCGTGGTGTTAGTCTGTATAAACCATACACTGTATGTAGTTAAGTTGTGGTGGAACTACTTTTTGGCGGAAGGATCAGTCCATATTAAAGCATATTCAAACTGAATTTCTTAAAGTTCTTTGATTTATTTTCAAAGTAAAGTATTTAGTAAAAAAAGAAACTGTTGTATAAAAGCAACAGAACACTCGAGGTCGTGTGTTATCACGAATAACATCACGGCTGTGATGATCTACAGTACTCGCCTTCGGCTCGTGCCTGCGACCGAATCACAGCCGTGATGTTATTTCGCGATAACACACTCCCTCTCCTGTTCTATTGCTTAAGTATATTGCAATTATTTTAGAACCAATAAAACAATAAATAAAACAAAAACATTTGATTAGTTGAGTCAGGTGTGTTGAGAGAGAAGCCATTTCTGTAATGTGTTTTCGGGCTAAAATGAAGTTGAGCAGATAAAATGTAAATTATCTTGGGTGCACACTGTCTGCTAACAGATAAAAGCCAAAGCAAATTTAAGAAACATTATTTTCTTTTGTAATAAATGTATGTTTTAACTATTTATTATAGTTAAATCGAAACCATAGTGCCCAGCAGTTTACTCCCAATACTTAGCTCAACCAGACATAGAAATTTAATTTAAACTCAGGGGATGCAGACTGAGAGAACATGCACTCAGAGGATTAGATAAAGAAAACAAGACCAATGAGCAAATATACCATCAGGTACCAGAGGAACACCTGTTTACATTACACTTAACTAAACCAGCTCACTAACACACACCTGCTGAGTGACATCACTGCAATAATATAATACACTTTTATTGGGTTAACAGACAAGAACAGAGCTAAAGATAAAGAGCGGTTAAACAGGAACACGAGGCACCAGCAGATAACGGCAGTTTACACGGTCAGATAATCCTTATAGATTGTCTATATCAACCTGACTGTTAAGGTATGAAACATTATGTGTTCTAGTCGCTTGATTCTGGCTCTTATATATTATATATATTATATATTCTCATACATTGTAATCTTACGGTATACTCTAGTCAGTATTCTCGTACACTGTGATCATACGGCCCCCTTAAGTCTAGATATTAACGAGCAAATGTTCTTCACACCACTATTTGTTGACTTGTTTTCACACATTTGCTGTTGGTGCAAAAAGGACTTCCCTCTCTTGCTGTGTTGCATGTATGTACTACTATAATTGACTGTCTTTACTCGAATAAACTCGACTTTTTAAAGGAAGCAATGTGCCCCGGCGTCCTAATTATAGCATGATGCTGTGCAGATAATTATAGTAATCATCAGAAGAGTGTGGGTTAAGTTCATCGCACGCAACCAGCTCCAGCACGAAGCTCTATGAGATCTGAATAAAGCTTCGGTTTATTAAAGAATAGAATAAAGGCTAGTTTTTCCTTTACAAGCATTACCAAGTGCTTGGTAACATAGATAGTAACCAGTAGCTTGCTGAAATGACATTTGAATAACAAGAAATTTACCTTAACTGGGGAATGAAGGCTTTCAGTTTCTCTGTTTTAAAGAATGTGTTTTTAAAGTGCCTCTAGAGTGTTGAAAAAGAGACATAGTGCCCTTTTTGCTGCTCTTATTAAAGGGAAAACAGGGATTGAGTGCCCATTAGATTGTCTTTAGATTGTGAAATTTTGATGAGTGTAGATCTATAGGTTCCACTTAGATGTTCCAGCAAATTTCATTTTCCAGCAGGACTTGGCACACGGCCCACACTGTGTGCCAAAAGTACCAATTATGGTCTTATTATATAATATTCTAATTTTCTGATACATTGATTTTTGGGTTTTCATTGGCTGTAAACTTCATAATCAATAACAACAATAAAATAAATAAACTTCTAAAATAGATCACTCTGTGTTTAATACATCTATATAATATATGAGTTTCACATTTTTTAACTAAACTTTTTAAAGATATGATAATGTAGTGGGTCAAACTGATTTCCAATGGTTGTGATCAGATGTTTTCTAACAATTCTCTCCATAGACTTTGTAAATATTGAAGTTAAAGCTACTGACAAAAAATCATTCGTCTCTCCGGCCCCTGGCTTTTTGGGAACCGGTCTTATGATGGAAGTTTTCCATGTTTTTTTCCCAGTTTTAAACACAGAAACAGCTTTATAGAACCCACATCAAGAACACATTTATACAGACCACATGCGACAGATGTTATGGTGCTTTGTGGAACCCAATGTGAGTGGAAAGTACCTACCACCCCCTCTAATCATGCTTGGGTATCTCGGCACATATGGCATTACTTTGATTTTCAAAAGGCGCAGTATCAAATTTACCATAAAAAAGATCCAAAAGCCTCTAGACAGAAAGACTAGACGCAATATAATAACTACACTATGCTGTCATAGATTAAAATCCTGCAGGGCACGAAAAATCCCACTGCAAGAATGATGAGTACATCCTAACCGCGTGAAGCATGGGGGTGGAGGCATCATATTTTAGGAGGCGCTTTTCATATTGAAGAGAGGATGGATGGGGTCATGTATCACAAAAAATGTTAGCCAACAACTTCCTTCTCTTATTAAGAGCATTGAAGACGAGTCAGTGCTGGGTCTTCCATCATGACGATGACCCAAAACACACAGCCAGGACAACTAAAAGGTAGCCAGTCTCCAGACCTGAACTCAAGAGAAACTCTTTGGAGGGAACTGAAACTCAGATTTGCTCAATGACAGTCCTGAAACCTGGAGAAGATCTGAATGGAGGAGTAGGACAAGTGTTTGTACAAACTTGGCAAAGACCTACAGAAAATGTTTGACCTCTGTAATTCCAAACAAAGGTTTCTGTACCAAATATTAAGAATCAAATACTTATTTCATGCAAAAAAATACAAGTGTTCTCAGCTGTCTTGTTTGTTACCCCGCCCCCTTGTTTCCTTCTCCAGGTGTTCCCTGTTTTCCAGGCTGTATATAGAGTAAACCCCTGGCATTCCTTTGTTCTCTGTCATGCTTTTAGTTAGACCATGTTTAACCAAAGTTTTTGGTTTATTTTCTGTAGTTTGTTTCTTTGTTTCTTAGACCTAGTTAGTCTTTTGTTTGATTGTTTTGTTTGGTAATGGCCAATGATAGAAACACTGACTTGCATTTGCATCCAGCCTCTAAACACTTATATTAATACTGTAAAACTGATGCCAACAAAATAAAGTGCATCAGATCAACCTCACAGCTATCAAAACTATTGCAACATGTAAAGTTGTTTAATTGCAACAATGTTAGAGAGATTGTTGTGATTGGTTGTACACATTTAAAGAGCTATGATACTGCAATCTTATTGCAACCAGCACTTATTATTTAGCTCTATATTGAAGATTTTTATATTTACAAGATAATTTCCCTCCAAAAAAAGGAAAAGCTATCTGCTGTACGTGCTAGATGTGCATCTCTTCTTCTGCTGCACGTCGTCAAAATGAACAAATTTCATCACTTGTTGTTTGCACACAGTGTTTAACAGGGTTTGTTTTTAGTTTAGTCAGCTGGAGTTTTCACTCCACACCTCTTTATATAACAAACCCTCCCTTAACCAACAGCTGACTTTAGCTGTCAGCATCATTTCCACAGCTTAGCTCATGTCTGTCTCGTTTTCTTCTTTTCTAGATTTCTGTTCCTGTCTTTATTATTTTATATTCTTTATTTCTGTCTGTTGTTTCTCTAGCCTGCTTTTTTATTATCTGATATTCCCTTTAAACACATGGCCCTGTTATTTTACTGTTTTAACCCCATCTTCTTGTTATCTTCCCCAGGTGTTCCTTGTCTGTGTCTTTATATATATATATATATATATATATATTGTATATATTAGTGCATTATAAAAAATGTAGAATATCTTTGAAAAGTTACTTTTTATTTTAGTAATTCAGTTCAAAACTGAGTGAAACTCATATATTATATAGATGTATTTAACACAGAGTGATCTATTTTAAGCGTTTATTTCTTTTATTGTTGATGATCATGAAGCTTACAGCCAATGAAACAATTGGTACTTTTGGTGCTCAGTGTTGGCAGTGTGGGCAGTGTGCCAGGTCTTGCTGGAAAATGAAATCCACATCTTCATAAAATCTTACAGCACTTTATACTCTTTTATGGAGATGTGGATTTCATTTTCCAGCAGGACTTGGCACACTGCCCACACTGTACACCAAAATATAATATTCTAAATTTCTGATACACTGATTTTTGTTTTTTTTCATTTGCTGTAATCGTCATAATCATCAACAATAAAAGAAATAAACACTTAAAATAGATCACTCTGTGTTTAATACATCTATATAATATATGAGTTTCACATTTTCAACTGAGTTTCATCTAAATTACTGAAATAAAGGTACTTTTTATTGATGCACTAGCAGAGTCCTACTACTATTTACCTCTACTGAAGCCTGAACTTTAAATGAAGCTACAGGTTTAAGCATGTTTGAAATGAAGCAATATAATAACACCTATAATAAACCTGCAGGAGCTGTTTGAACAAGAACCACAAAGTGTTGTGAGTCTTGTGGGCGTAATTTAGCTAGAGCGTTAACTGTGTAGTCAATAAGTAATGAAATATATGGCCTTATGTCCACAAGACTATCACAGGTTATAACAGGTTTATTCTATTTGAACTGGTGTTCTTACGTACTGCAATATGGTACGTAATTGCATTTTTTAATTGCATTTCTTGCATTTACTTTGTCTTTAATTTGATTGCAGAGTATCAGTATAAACCCAAGATATTTCATGTTTCATCTGCTCAAATTGAAAACTCTTTCTATTCCAAACCAAACTGCTTCTATTCTGATATTTGTACCATATAAGAACACGGTCAGTGAGTTTAAACAACCCACACTCTTTAATGATGAATGATATGTTGTTGATAGGATTTTTTTTTTATCCTTCCTCTTGTCGTTATGCTTGTCAGCAAGATTTAATACTGTTTTAAAAGCAAGAGCATGTCTAGACAGAAAACCTTTATAGTATTTACAGGCAAGTCAGTTCTAGCCCATCTTTCAAAACCAGCAGGCAGATTAAATGGCGTATACAAGACCAGCCTTCTATATTTTTTATACGGAAAGTCAAAATCCAATTACAATTTTAATACATTTTTGAACATCTCTGATAAAATCTGACAAAATTTCATGAACAGTTTAATTGGTATTATATAATATTCTAATTTTCCGAGACACTGATTTTTGGGTTTTTATTGTCTGTAAGCTTTATAATCATCAACAATAAAAGAAATAAACACTTAAAATAGATCACTCTGTGTTTAATACATCTATATAATATATGAGTTTCACATTTTCAACTAAACTTTTTAAAAAGATATAATAATGTAGTGGGTCAAACTGATTTCCAGTGGTTGTGATCAGATGTTTTCTAACAATTCTCTTCATAGACTTTGTAAATATTGAAGTTAAAGCTACTGACTGAAAATCATTCGTCTCTCCGGCCCCTGGCTTTTTGGGAACCAGTCTAATGATGGAAACATAATGGGAATGTTTTGGAAACAGTGTAATAAGAACAGGATCAGACGGTACACCTGGGCCAGGTGCACTGTGTAACCCAATCTGTGAGTGGGAAGTACCAACTACCCCCTCTAATAAAGCTTGGGTGCCCTGGCACAGATGCATTACTCTATTTCTTTAAAACCGCAGTATCAAATTCATATCAAAACACCATCCTAACCGTGAAGCATGGGGGTGGAGGCATCATATTTGCAAGATGCACACTGATAACATCTGACAAAACCTCATAAACAGTTTGAGGTGATTGACTCCAGTAATGCTCAAAAACACTAGATTTTCGGCTTGTTCTGGCTGCTGCACTTGCGCAGATCTCCACATAATGAAAAGTCCTATTAATATTTAATCCAGTGGATATTTTCCTCATCAATAACATCTCAGATATTTCAGTTCTCAGAACAGTGGTGGGAAAACACAGATGCTATTTTTAGCTTTTAGATCGTCACTAACTAAAAATACATGAAGGTCAGTCACAAGGATGGAAACTTGAACTGCTTAATCTGTTCTTTTTCCTTTTGCATCACAAGGAAGCTGGAATTTAAATTACACACTGTTTTACAGTAGCAAGAAAATTCCCCATCACATTTTTTCAGTAATATTTACATTTTAATCAGTTCCTTCTTTTACAACCTAAACATTTCCTGCTTAAATATAACGACGTGCATTAATTGTTTGATTAAATGTCCTGAATATCTTCCTGCTTCCTTAACAGTGCACTATAAAGACTATAAAATCAAATAGAGTAATTAGGCTGCATTCACACAGCAGGTAAAAGTGACCAGAATCCAATCTATTTGGTTGTATGTGTGTATAAATGACAAAAACACACTGATTTCTGATTCAATATGTGGTGCAAAAAATCTGATACATAAACTCTGGGGTTGAGCATAATCAGGAAAAAGAATAAACAAATAATAATGAATCTATTTATAAAAAAAAACTGCGAACTGAGAACTAGAAATAAATAACTCTATTAAACTCTATTAGATGAGGAGGAGAGAAAAGAAAACTTTTTTTGCGTTTTGTAAAACTGCTGTTTGTTTTTATTTTAATGATGTAATGTGTTTGAGGTGTAGGTGCTGGTGGCATAAATCTCATTAAGTAATCAGTCTCATAAAATTACTTGCACCTTACAAATATTGTAGTTTTAATTAATATTAAAACTACAATTGTTTTTATAAAGTTATTAATTAAAAAGCCACAATATCAGGATTTTAATCAATGACTAAAATTCTGATATTGCTGACTCAGATTCTGAAGGTTTTAAATTGAATTCATTTATATGGTTATTGGCAGCAACCAGCATTCATGAAATCAACACATTTATACACATGGACATTTATTAACACACAAACTAATCTAAACACAAATCTTACAAACAGCAGTCAGTATATTTACAATATGAGAGCTAAATGGTTATTTAGCTAAGGGTGTGTGTATGAGAGAGAGAGAGAGAGAGAGAGAGAGAGAGAGAGAGAGAGAGAGAGAGAGAGAGAGAGCGCGTGCGCGTGTGTGCGCGCGCGCGATAGAGACGGAAGGGGGGTTTCGCGGTGTGCGCGAGTGGAGCGTGCGTGTGCGCGCATGCGCGAACGCGAACAAAGGATAAATGGCGCTGAGTTTAAATGTGGAGCGTGGCTCCACTGTAACTGAATTCAGCTGTTCTTTGTTCAGGTCTCTGTTGAGCCAGAACAAAGAGACTGAAGCTGACTATTTTAAAGGACAGTTTTAAAGCTATTGCTAGATTCTAATTTTTAGAAGAGAGAAATACAGTAGCTGCATTTCAGTGTTAGAAAAGAGAAAGAGATTTGCATGCAGAGAAAATATAGGTTGGTTTGTTCCCAGGTTTTAGTTTAGAGAACATAAACAGTTGCAGATTTCATAAATAAAATTACACTTACGTAAAATGTAAGATACAGTAAGTTAAAGATAAAATGTTCTTGTTAGAAAATATCCATGTTTTCCCTCCTCACTGGATGGAGGGAATTTTCAGCCTTCTTGTAGAAAGGGTTTTGACGACGTCCAGGAAACTCTTCTGGGAATGATTCGTCCTTCTGGTTTACCTGTCTATGGGCAAACTCAAAGAGGCCTTCTTCCTGTCTCAGGAATGCTGCATGTGAAGCCACACCCCTATTTCTTCTTCTGGTGTTGCTTGCATTGGGCACCTACTGGCTGGCTAGGGTACCTACAGAGATAATAAACACTTACTCCACAGATTGTTCTCTACTGAAATTATGTTGGTAGATCGCTCTTAGTTTGGATCTGAACCCATTTTTGCCCTGAGTGAAAGACAGACCAGCTCTCGGGATCTTCAGACCTCTTAAGCCTCTCTACCGCGGCAAGGTGGCGATCCATCAGAGAGGGTCTATAAAGCATTGCATGAACAGTAGTATGATTGTGAGAATGGTGAATGTGATGATCGGTGAGGGAAAATTTATCACTCCACTGCTATCTGTAAAAAAAAACAGAAAGAAATCAATAGTTTTTATACTTCTAATCAATACTCTTTTCAATACTATTTTGAGTTAGTTGAACATTTGTGTGCACATATACTGTACTATTCAAACTGAGATCTTTGAGTTGAACCAACTTACAATAACTAAGTTTAGTAAGTTATTGGCAGCTTTTTTCTATTGGCTTCTGTCACAATCTGGGTAAGTTGGCAGGAATAATATTAATTATGTAATTCTTTCTAAAACCAATTGTAGTATACAGTACTTGAGTGAATAAAATATATAATTTCAGGAAAATCCTAATTTTAAATATATATATATATATATATATATATATATATATATATATATATATATATATATATATATATATATATATATATGAATTTGTTAAGTTCGCTGGACTTAAAAATTATATTATATTAATTTAAAATGTAAAAACACAGAGAAAGAAATCAATAGTTTTGTTTTTGCTTTTTTACTCTTGTTTAATTTTACTCGTCTGTAATGCAAAATTATTGTTTTTTTTTTTTTTTTTCAAAATTCATGGTCATCTTCTTACATTATGAGATTTTCATAGTCACACACTAAGAAGGGGGAGTTCTCACAGAGTTAAAGTTTTATCTTAGTCATGTTGTTGTAAATTAAACAACAAACTTGTTTACAGCAGAAGAGGAAGTTTATGTTTAGAGTACATCTCGTCTCGAGGTTAGTTCATCAGATAGTATCAGCAGTCAGTAATCATGAGTTTCAGTTGTCTCATGATGAAGAAACAAACACTGCTTGTGTTGTTTTGGCGGCGTGCACCATGTGAATTCTCTATAAAAAACTAAAAAGAGCCTCTCTTCAGACCTGATATTTTCCTCTTTATTATGAGATACAAAAAATCTGATATATATATACAGTTTGCAACTCTGTAGCGTTGGGTCCTGTGTTTTTGTTTTATTTTACTGAAATCACTTCTTACAATGTTGATCTTTTATTAAAAGAATGTAGTTTTGCATTTTATAGATATTTTAGGTAGCAGTTAATACAAACGTTAGATAACCCAAACTCTTCCAGACTGTTATCAGAAAAAGACATTACCCAAAAGTAATTTTTACTGCACTATATTGTTGTATTGTTATTGTTGTGATTCATTGCTCTCATCACTGATCTCGCGTGTAAAGCCGGTGTTGTGCTGAATTCAGCACCCCCGCCAGGAAAAGCACCCTCTCTCTCGGTAGCGCGCAGCTTTACTTAAACTTTACTTAAAAACTGGAAATACCCAAGATGCTGTTCTAAGCTACGCTGACTCTTAAGAAATAAGGAATAAGAAACGTCACCTGCAGCCTCTTCCAAGAGAGGGTGCTTTTCCTAGCGGGGGTGCATCATCTTCTTGATAAAAGTGGAGATAACTGATTTAGTTAACTTTAATTAGAAACATGCTTCCGAGAGGAGGTGCTTTTCATGGCGGGGGTGCAAATTTCGGATTTTGCTTTTAAAATAAAAGTTTATTTTAAAACAATTTCTGCTTTTTCTGCGGTATAATTTTTGGGGGGGACAAATCCTATTTCTGTTATTGGGTGGGACATGCCCCACCATTCCCACCGGTTCCTACGCCAATGCTGATACCTCTGTTCCAATATTTTTAGAAATATTTACTGTGTCAAATGTTTACTCGATGTTTCTAATGAAATGGTCAAATGCAGCCACATTCTGCTGCTGGAACATAAAAAGTAAAAAAGCGAAAACGTTAAACGAAGGTTAACAAAACCAAGGATACAAACTAATAACATGCTGTTTTTACATGAAGTTGCATTGAATGCATTCTCAGTGATACTTCCAGGTGCAGACACTGAAACCGGAGAAGATAAAAATGAAATTGAAACTTCATGTGAAGCGCTGCAGCTCTTCAGTGCGTGAGCATCAGTTTAGGAGCATGAAATGTTCAGACCAATGTTGGATATAGATTTGATGAAAAAATCTAATTTAGTTTGCATTTATTTGCTGATGAACTTAGCGCTAGTTTGGTCTGGCAGATTGACTTTTTTTTTTTTTTTACAATTTTACCATCATCTACAAAGCTTTTAGACTATGAACAGAAGAACTGTATTGATTAAACCTATTCAATAAAGATAAATATAGAGAAGATATTGACTCACTTGATGGAAACGACCTTCCTCTTGGTTGTGAATCTGTAGTAAAAGTAAAAACATACACATAAGGAATTTTGCAGCAGCAGCATACAAAAACATAAATTACTTTATTTAATATTGTATATAAAGTAAATGAAATAATTACTCACTTGGTTTATCTTGTGCACTGTTAATCTCTTCAGGTGTATCTTTGGGAAAATAAACAAAAAAAATACACTTTAAAAACTCACCCAATAGTCATGTAAATATTTTATACATTTTTTTTCATATATTGTAGTCATTTTTCAAAACTAAACCATGAAAGGTTAGATTAATCTGTGATTTGTATTTACTGCAGTGAAGTAAAAGTAAATTACACTCCCCACCTGTAGGGGGAGCCCCAGAACAACCAAATATTATGATCGGTTGGACAAATCAAATAGATCTTAGTTGCTGGCTAACAAATGGAAAATCTGTTGTACATTTAAATGAAATTACCGTCTACTGAGAGCTCCACGCTCTGGATGAAGACTCGTTTAGAACTCAGAGCTCTTTTTACTCGATTCACCAGCAGGTAACTCTCATAAACTCCAGCATCTTCAGCTTTAACCTCCTTCAGAACCAGAGAACAGTTTCCTTTCTTCAGTTTATCTTCAGGAACATCAACCCGATCTTCATACCCCTCCCCCTCATAATGCTCCTCCCCCCGACGCTCAAACACCGTCTCAGAAAGCGTTCTCCACTCGATGTGGGGTTTTTGGTCAGATGACAGATTGTCGAGTATAGTTTTCCAATTACACGGCAAAACAGCTGATCTGCCGACTTTCACGTCCATGAAGAGCCGACCCTCTGCAGAAAGTGAGCCTGGACAATACAAAGAATAGAGAAAAGTAAATATCTATCACTCTAAAGCTCTAAACAAACAATAATTTTGCGTGAACTCAGATTCATGAAGCTTTGGCCAGAGTTCAGTACAGCTTGACATAGTTCAGCTAAGGTGAGTGATGAAGATGAGGGTGGTAATGGGGTGGAGGTGGGTGCGAGGTCGTTAGTCACAAAGGTGAGGAACAAATTGTAGACCTCCACAAGGCTGGAAA
The DNA here is from genome assembly GCF_023375975.1 of Astyanax mexicanus. Classification (NCBI taxonomy): domain Eukaryota; kingdom Metazoa; phylum Chordata; class Actinopteri; order Characiformes; family Acestrorhamphidae; genus Astyanax; species Astyanax mexicanus. Next base: position 1,543,430 of record NW_026040044.1, read on the forward strand.
GAGCTACAGGGCAATTTCCAAGCAGCTTGGTAAAAAAATATCAACTCTTGGAGCAATTATTAGAAAATGGAAGAAGCTAAACATGACTGTCAAATTTCCTCGAACTGGGGCTCAATGCAAGATCTCACCTCGTGGCAAATCAATGATCCTAAGAAAGGTCATAGTTTAAAGTCATGCTTAAAGTCCCCTGCTTAAATCAGCACACGTCCAGCCTGTCTTAAGTTTGCCCAGGACCATTTGGATGATCCAGAGGAGTCATGGAAGAAAGTAAAAAAAAAAAACTTTTTGGTCTTAATTCCACTCGCCGTGTTTAGAGGATGAAGAATGATGAGTTCCATCCAAAAAAAAAACACCATCACTACTGTGAAGCATGGGGGTGGGAGCATCATGATTTGGGGGGGTGCGGGGGGTGTTTCTGCACATGAGAGAGGATGCCTGCACTGTATTAAGGAGAGTAGAGGATGACCGGGGTCAGGTATTGCAAATTTTTGGGAACAACCTCCTTCCCTCAGTTAGAGCATTGAAGATGGGTCATGGCTGGATCTTCCAACGTGACAATGATCCAAAGCACACGGCCAGGATAACCAAGGACTGGCTCTGTAAGAAGTGTATCAAGGTTCTGGAGTGGCCCAGACCTAAACCCTATAGAAAATCTTTGGAGGAGCTCAAACTCTGTGTTTCTCAGCGATTAGCCCAAAAACCTGGCTGATGTGGAGAAGATCTGTGAGGAGGAATGGGCCAGAATCCCTGCTGCAGTGTGGTGAAAACCTGCAAACCTGGTGAAAAACTACAAGAATCGTTTAAGCTCTGTAACTCTGTAATTTCAGACCCCTCCATGATTTCTAAGTGGGGTGAACTTGCAAAGTTGCCGGGTGTTCAAATACTTACTTTCCTCACTGTACAAATATATATAGGACTAGGGGGAGAAGCTCATGTAATTGAGGCATTGCCCATATCCTAAAATGTTGTTAATTCTTCGCAACACTTTGCTGCTTTGGGCAGAGTTCAGTACAGCTTGAGATAGTTCTCAAGCCAGGTCCCTCCAAAAGAAGACATGACAAAACAGAGGATGATGAACAAACAAATAAAAATATATCCTGAAAACTAAAAAGAAGCCAGGATTTTGTGGGCTGTGGACAAGTCTCAGATGTAACTGTAGTAAATGTTGGGGGACCAGTGGGTGAGAATCTGAACTGTAAGGTGAGGTAAGCTTTAGGGTGGAGCTGTGGTGGCTGATCCAGTTCTGAGCTGAAAATAATTAGGATTAAACCGCTGAGGGAGAGAATGTTCCTCAAGTGAATATGGTGACGGGGATCCTGATTCGCTGATAAACAGGGGTTCGTGCGGGTGAGCGTCTCGGGAGAGAGGGAGTAGGAGGTAGTGCAGGAAAGGTTTGTAAAGACAGAGAGAGGAAGAAGTCTGAACATGTAAACTGGAGTAATTATTCCAAACTGGTCAGTTTTGCTTTGTTTGATGATATAAAGATGGTTAGACGGACCGAGAATGTGAAATTGATTGGCGACCTTGAGGAAAAAAATCACATAGTGAAATTGAGATGTCAGGGAAACAAGCCTGAAGGAGACACAATTTGAGCGACGGGCAGGACCGAGAGTCTTCTCAGCAGACAGGGAGATGCCCAGACGGCGAAGACGGCGAAGACAAAGAAGGCAAAGAGGAGATGCAAATAGCAGGAGAAGAGGAAGAGGCATCCAGGACAGATAGTGAAGCAATCAATTTCGCAAACTAGGGAGAGTAGGAGGGGAAAGAAAGGACATCATGAAACAGGTAGATCCCCAGGGAAACTCAGTACTAAAGTCAACTGAACCAGTTTTGTGTATAAGAAAATTCAAATACATAACCAGAATTCTGCAGAAGCTTGCTGATGGCTTCCAAAAAGCCTCTGGTTAAGGTGTTACCAAGGTGTCATTTACACGTAACGAAATATTAGCTGTTCTGTACAAACATGCTATACAGGTGCTGGTCAACGAATTAGAATAATTTGAAATAGTGCAATCATGAAATTCTTTGAATGCATTTTTTGTGCAGAAAGCAAATCAGGTGTTCACCTCACCTGTCCTACTCGTTAGACTAATCACAGAACTCGTTACCTGGAAAAAAAATTGCTCAGCTGAGCTTTCCAAAAGGCCCATTTAGGCCATTTAACTGTGACACTGTTGTTTTATTGAATTAGAATAATGGAGAAACCGTTTCATTGAATTAGAATAATTTTTATTATAATTACAATCATCACTTTCTCAGTATTTTGTGGCTGCCCCCTTGGCTTGTATGACTGCCTGAAGTCTCTGCGGCATCGATTTGACCAGCTTGTCGCAAGTTTCCGCACTCACAGCTTCCCAGGCAGTGGCGATGTTCTGCTTCAGTTGGTCCAGCGTAGTAGGCTTTCTGACGCAAATTTTCCGCTTGACGATGGCCCAAAGGTTTTCAATGACATTGAGGTCAGGCGAGTTGGCCGGCCATGCCAAAACTTCAAGCTGTTTTTTAGTGAACCAATCTTTGGTCGACTTTGCCGCATGAGCCGGTGCAAGATCCTGTTGAAATATGAAGTCTTCTTCGCCGAACTGTTCCTCAACAGTCGGAATCAGGAACGTTTCCAGAACATCTTGATATACGGCAGCATTGACAGTCTTCTTGAGGAAGCAGAGTTTCCCTACACCTCGAGCGGACATGCATCCCCAGACCATAACGCTCTGGGGAAACTTGATGGATCTTTTCACGCACTCGTGGTTGTAGGTTTCGCCACCACGATGCCAGACACGAGGACCTTGGTCACCGAAGGAGATGCAGAAGCGTGATTCGTCACTGAAGACCACTTTCTGCCAGTCTTCAGCAGTCCACTCGCCGTGTTCTTTGGCCCACTTCAGCCGTTTCTCCATTTGTTTCTTGTTCAGCATCGGTTTTACTGCTGGAACGCGAGATTTGAAGCCGAGTTCGCGCAGACGACGGTAAGTGGTTGATCTGGAGACGTCAGCGCCGGTCTGCTTGTTCCACAAGTCGGTGAGCTCGGAAGTGGACTTGAACCGGTTGCTGACTGCGATCTTTCTCAGCTGCTTGTTGTCGCGAGCAGAAGTTTTTCGGACGCCGGAACAGTTGGTGCGCTTGCTGCAGTTTTTCTTGAGAGCTTTGCAGACGGAAGACTGGCTGATGCCGAGCTGCTCAGCAATTTTAGTTTGGGTCAAGCCTTGTTGGCGAAGGGCTTGAATTTGAACCACTATTCCGGTTGAGAGGTCGCGCTGCTTACCCATGATTGATTTTACAACTTAGAAATTCTACTCAACCCTGACTTTATACTGCACAGTGAACACTCTTTACAGAAAACAAAAATTCGAGCATTTATTCTAATTCAGTGAAACGGTTTCTCCATTATTCTAATTCAATAAAACAACAGTGTCACAGTTAAATGGCCTAAATGGGCCTTTTGGAAAGCTCAGCTGAGCAAATTTTTTTCCAGGTAACGAGTTCTGTGATTAGTCTAACGAGTAGGACAGGTGCGGTGAACACCTGATTTGCTTTCTGCACAAAAAATGCATTCAAAGAATTTCATGATTGCACTTTCAAATTATTCTAATTCGTTGACCAGCACCTGTATAATCGTTATACCCAGTGGTGGGAAATTCATACAACAATACAAATACCTTCTGAATCAGGACTTTCCACCTCTGTTATTGAGGAAAACTGTTCTGTACCTGAAAGGAGGTTCTACTTTAGACCCTGTTGGATCCTCTATCCTGGATATAAAATGAGATTGAGAGATTTGGGTTTGGAGGTTCTTCAGGTTTCATATGGATCCTGCAGCACATTTACCCACAGATGTTGCCAGCTGGGCCTGTAGATCCTGTAGCTCTACAGTCGTAGGTTGCAGCTGAAGCTAAGTCCCAGCAGCTCTATAAATGCTGGATTGGGGATATAATTGGAGACGGGCATGACAAGGAAGTGCTGCAATCTGGTGGAGACTGTGTTTCAAGAAAACCCTTGCTGTGTATGGGTGAACATTATCCTGCTGAAAAATGCAGTTGGAGGTTCTGCATGAGAGGCAGCAACACATGTATCTGCAGAATGTTCTGCACAGATCACTGAGATCACTGTTAGTAATGTTCCTCCTATCACTACTAGGGGTGACCGACAGTCACTGTATGAGATGCTCCTCAGATCATTAATCACAACTGCAGTTTACACTGCGAACTCTTCAGTCCACCTCAAAGGCAGGAATAAAGCGCTCACTTGGAGACCTCTGTACTCAAACTCAACCATCATTAAATCCCAAACAGAACCTGGATACGCCACTAAAGATGCCACGGTTTAATCCATAGCAGTGAGAGCTTCTCAATCATGACACCACTCCAAACAAAGGTGATGGTGGCTGGCTGAGGGATGGTCTAGATGATGGTCAATTCATCCAAAGACCATCCTGTTTCTATTAGTCCAATGATCATCTTTAAGTCTGTCAACTGAGCAAAATGTCTTTGAGTGTGTTGTAGAGGCATGTCTGTAGCAGTCAACATTCTCTCACCAAGAGGTACACTATCCTAAAGTAGCTTATTAGGCTACGTTCACATTACCAGGCTAAAGTGACTAAAATCAGATTTTTTTTTTGCTCAATGTGGCTCAGATCTGATTTTTTCATGGCTGTGTGAACATGCCAAATCTGAAATTTTTCTAATCAGATTTGAATCACCTTCATTTGTGATCCACGGATATGAGACATGAATGTGAACGGTCAAATCAGAATTCATGCGTCTTTTTTTACGCTTTTACGCATTACCATTAGTGCTACGTGCTTGTCTATCGTACCCACACATCTCTTGGTGCAGCTGTGCAGCTATAGCTGCAAAAACAGCAAAAGCAAACCACCTGTCCTTTTTTCACCTCCTGGATCTAATCATGAACTTCAGAGCAGCTGTTTCCTGTTTCTCCACTCCAGCAAAAGATGCTCCATATGAGCTGCTAACTCATCCATTTCCCTTTATAAATCTACGAGTCTCTCGTCTCTCTAATATGAGGGTTTTTGTTGTTGGTGAAGAAGGAGACGTTTATACAGGTATCAGTGTGCAGCATGTGAGACGATTCAGGAACAGATTCATTCCCATGACACACAGATACAGATCAATTATATTTGTGAATGTGAACCGTCAAGATGGACAAATCTGATCTAAGCAAAAAATCTGATTTGAGCAATGTGGCTTGTAATGTGAACATAGTCTAAAAGCCTTTTTATCATCATCATTTAGAAATCAAGACTTAACATGCTTTTATAGATAGATAGATAGATAGATAGATAGATAGATAGATAGATAGATAGATAGATAGATAGATAGATAGACGGTCATTTACCTGTAGAGATGACAAGCATTAGGATAATCTCCTGAAGAATGATGCCCATGGCACTGGAGTATGCACTAATGAAGAAGACATAGGAAAAACAGCCACAATCAAATGCTGACTCCTATGTCTATCTTATATAAAACCTCCTCACCCAAATTTTACTTTGTGTAAAATGTAAATAAGTGTGCCTCGCAAGACAGGACAATGTCCTCCGAGCATTTTCCATTTCAGCTCAAGTTTCAAAAACTTCATCCCTGTAAAAATCCTCAGCTGTGGACGATGTGTTTAATTTACAACATTTATAATCGACTTATTATTGAGATGTGTTACTGAATCATGTTTAATTGATTTTGTCATAAAATGTTAACCCTTCTCACTTTTAACATATGAAATTTGTTCTATATTCTAGTGAATAAAACAAGGCTCTATGAGACTTACTAACTAATCACTAACTAATAACTAGCTAACTCACTGATTATGTAGCTAGCATAGTTTAAGCATGAATATTCAGCACACCTCGCTAAAGTGAACCTTTTTAATAGAGTGAAGCACTTAAGAAATATAACATTAAACATAACGTTAGTATGAAATTAAATTGAAAAGTATCTGCTGTGCACTGGAACCCGTTCACTGTGCCATGTTTGGAAGCAGTGATACGCGGATCAATATTGAAATATCAATACCTCAGATACCAGATCTTTATGCTCCAAAATCAATTTGGTTATGAAATAAGTAGCGAAATAAATACATGCTTCAACAAAAAGCTACAAAAAATTCATCTTAGAGTAAAAAATATGTGCATGACTGAGATTATTTATTCAGGTAAGGTTTTCTAAAGATTTGATCATTTAATTGATATTCTAAAGTAGATTACATATACTAGGTGTCATTCAATTATATCAGTCTAATTTGCTTTAATTGTTAAATGAACATATTCAAGTTGTCAACTATTATTGTGGCATTTCTTTATTTATTTAACTACGCATTTTACTGGCAATTTCAATTTGAGTCTCCCAGTATTATAAAACAGCAAGTGTTTGTATTCTCCAATTCTCTTATTGGAGAGACTACATGCAGAGTTTAATCTAAATAGTAAGCATTCAATGCAGAAAACCTCAATCATACTTCCAATTAATAAATTATTTGGATATCTTTTATGAAGCCTGAATTTTAATTGGCATCGAATCCGAAAGGAAAATGGTGGTATCGAACATCACTAATGTTTTGAAGCTGGCGGGGTGGGTGTGGTCAGTTTCAGATAAAGATTCAGTTTACCCGTCAGTCCAGAACCAGCTGACCAATGGAGATTCAAGGGGAACGCCTTCTTCTAAGCCCCGCCCACCCGTGAAAACTGTGCCAAAACTCTAGGTATATTTAAAAATATTGCTATCTTTATTTTTTTCTTTCAAATTTACAACATTAACTTTTTCCTTTTGATTCTTAAAATGATGATTGTGGATTTTTTATTTTGTTACGTAAAACATTTGGCAAAAAATTCACTCCATAGCTCTTGGGCATGCACTCTCTCTCTCTCTCTCTCTCTCTCTCTCTCTCGCTCACACACACCCTTTCCTCTTCCCTTGCCAACATTTAAAAAATGCTGTGGGAGGAGTAGTTTGGAAGGAGTAAACAACAGGTGCTGACTTAACTGAAAGCAGAACAAAGAAGTGCTCTAAATCTTATGCTGCAATGTTTTCTTTTACAAAGCTGTAAAACTGGAACTGTACTTTTTTTAGTTTTGTTGTTTTATAGCTGCAGCCAACAGTAGTTTTGGTTTAATAGAACTAAGAACTAAAAAGACATTATTATTTTAAAATATGTTGTCTAGTAGTGGATATGTAGTAGCATTAAGCTCTGTCACACTGTGTATTCAGGAATAATCCTTGTCATGTAAAAGTTTATCGGAACGCATGAAAACTTTACAGCACAGCCTAATAAAATATTAACGTTAATGCATCATTTTAAATATAATATGAAGGCAAAAACATTCAGTGCTTGACAGTTCAATTGTGAGCATGCATGAGGAGTTAAATGTATTTTCCGAAAAATCTGAAAAGTGTTTTTGTCTAACTATTAAAACAAGAGTGAAAAAAATATATATATATTTTAATTTGCATCGTATTTGATATATAATAAATGTTTTGCTAATCCTATAGAGAGCATGCAGCTGCAGTGTTATTCTGCTGCATGCATCTGCAGAAATAAACCAGCAGAGAGCAGAAAAACCCAGAAAAAAATATTGTTTCTGCATTTTTTTGCTTTTTTAAGATTTAAGACATTTAAGACATAACTTAATGAACGCACCGATGTTGCAAAAAAATCTAAGGTTTAGAAAGACGTAAACCTCTGCTGAAGTTCTTGAGCTGAAGCTGAATTAGTATCCATATGTTCCATTATTCCACCTTAAATACTGCAGCAGTTAACCCTGTAGTTACCTCCTCACTTTCCTAGCACCATTCCATTCCACCTTAAATACTGCAGCAGTTAACCCTGTAGTTACCTCCTCACTTTCCTAGCACCATTCCATTCCACCTTAAATACTGCAGCAGACAGGCTTGAATCAGTTCCTCACTTTCCTAGCACCATACCTTTCCACCTTGACTAGTGCAGGCAGCAGTGAGTGCGTGGTGGTGTTGTGTTTAAGGTGGTGTAGCTGGTCTTACCTGATACTGCAACAGCCTGAGTAGTACAGTACGATCTCCTGATCTTTCTGTGGAAACTGAAGGAAGTACAAACACAAGAAGGGCAAAGACTACCTCTATAATCAGCTCTGCAGATCCTCTACCTCTCCTCCTTTTTACTTTTCCTCCTTTCTTTCTTTCCTTCTGTTCTCCTCTGCTCCTCACCTCCTTTTGTGAGAAGGTTAGTGCTGAAGGACGGAGCCCCAGTGGGCGTGGCTAAAGGGCGGAGCATGTGTCAATCATTTTCGACTGCAGCCAATCAGATACTACACTTTCGTTGTCAATCACTTTTTATTAAGCCAATCCTCAGACAGACCGAGCTGTCCATTATTTTTTACTGCAGCCAATCACCTTAACAGATCTGTTAAAAGAAGGCGGAAACTGCGGTGCTACCGGTTAAACGTAGCGCGATTTAAACTTCTGAACAGCGGTGAAGCTGAATGTGTGTAAGTGTTTTACTGTAGTTAGTCCTGCCTACATGCCGCTCTTAAACAGAAGTAACTGAATTAAAACGTTAGAAAAGCCCTGACTTTAGATATTTTTAAATCAAAGATTAAAATACTCATTTTTCAGTAATTGCATTAAATCGTATATATATATATATTCAACTTGTGCAACTAAAAAGTTATATTTTTATTTTTTTTTATTCTTGCACATGGTGTATTTTTCCTACTAAGAGCTAAGAGGCACTATGCAAGTTTAATATGTGTTATATAATATTGTGTCTGAAAACTTAAATGCATAAATTAACAGCATTCTGTTAAAATATAATAGGATTTGCATATAATTTTACTTCATCATTTAAATATAGTTGTTTTCTTATAGCTTAGTTTGACCAATTGTCAATCAATATTCAAATGAGCGCATTGCATCATTTACCGGTATTTTGTGACAAATGTTGTTGTAAGTCAGTATACATGCAGTGATATACAGTCACTACTACCTGAGCTGCAGTGGAATCAGTGTATAGCTAATATTTTAGGGGACAGGGACATAAGAACACCCGCAACCAGAAATATACAAGCCTTAATGTTTTATTTTTTAAGCAGCAATTTTCTTCAGGGATAAGTTGTTTGCCCAACATAACAAACAAAACGTAATTAACTAGGGTTCAGAACAAGAACTAAACTTCCAAAGAAAAGTTAAATTAAATACAGTTCTTAGCCTATTTCCCTCTCTAACTAAAACAGGAGAAAAAGTGATCAAATATACAGGACCTTATTTCCTACACTGCTAATCAGGCACAAGAGGAGAGAAAAAAGTAGCATACACAAATGCTGAAACCCCACCAAAATATCTCTATCCCTAACAGGTGGGGTTTGATTCATAGTTCCAAATATGCCCCATATAAAACCTGTTTCTATACCCATGGCTGTCAGGATTTATCACATGCAGCAAAAATATCCAGCCCTAAATCTGTCTAAATCTCGTCCTTCAGAAGCTTAAACTAGCTCAGAATCTAAAGACCTTATTTTAGTGATCTATAGCGCATCAATCAGTGGCGCATCATGCAGCTTGATTTAGGGCGTGTCAGGGTGTCTTTGCTATCATAAAAACAGGAAAAGTACACCTTGTGCATCTCAAAATGCACAAAAGGCATGTACTAATTCTCTTAATTAATCATGGGTGTGGTCAATTTTGGGTGTAATGTAAAATAAACCAATCAGAGTGTCTCTTGCTCATCATTCTCTTTAAAAGTCAGGTGAGCTCTGACTTGCTTGTTTTTAGTCTTGTTAACGCCCACTCCTGCCCAGTTTCACTTGTTTTAGTCCTGTTACTGCCTGCTCCTGCCCACTTCTGCTTGTTTTAGTTTTATTACCACCCGCTCCCGCTTCTTTTAATTCCGTTATCACCTTCTCCTGCCCACTCCCGCTTGTTTTAGTCCTGTTACCACACGTTCACGCTTATTTTAGTCCAGTTAATGCCAGCTCCTGCCCGCTCCCAGTTGTTTTAGTTCCCAGTTTTTCCAGCATTCGGTACCAGTGTTTATTTGTCGTTTTTAAATAAATAAAAATAAAATACAGCATGATTCTTGCAGGTAAAATCAAATTTGTCCCATTGAAAAGAATGGAAAGTACAGAAATTTCATCCTTTAAACTAGAACAGGATCGGTTCTGTGTGTGAGCTCAATTATTTGAATGAATAATTACTGAAAGCGGTAATAGTGACTCTCACGTTTGGCCCTCAGGAGAAGTTATTTGAGAAGAGCTCTGGAGTGTGATACTGTCTGCTTCTCAAGGTTTCAGTTGGTTGAGTTTGAGTTACTGTGTTCCAGTCAGTAACCAGCAGAAACTTTATCACTGTTTGTTTTTTTTCTGGTTAGATACAGCACCAAGCCAAGCTGTTTCCTAGCACTAGTGTGCACTAGTGTTTTATGGAGTGATACGGGTGATCCATTAAAAACCTGTCCTGATTTCCTAAACCACAGGATGAGTAAAGTCATTACAGCCTGTTCTGTACTTTATTCTTGTGGGAAAATGTATGAAACTTAAATTAAACTTAGGGATGGTACAAGCAGGACCATTGCAGTTGCAGAAATCAGATGGTGATTTGTGTATGTGTACTGTGCATTATAAAGAACTAAGCAAGTATTTAAAAATACTGCCTGAAAAAAAGCTATTGAATACTTAATATAGTAATAGAACTTGTTATTTGTTACTTGTTAAAACACAAAAACACATTTCAGAGTGAAAAACACTTATCTCCAGTTTTGTTAATTTTTAAATGACTACATAATTTGAACAGACAAACTGTCTCTTACACTGTGGCAAAATTTCTTGATGAATGGACCAATAGAAACTCTTCAAAATGACCTGAAATAAACTCTTTTTACATTGACTTCCAAAGAAATAAACACTTAAAATAGATGACTCTGTGTTTAATACATCTATATAATATATGAGTTTAACATTTTCAACTGAGTTTTATCTAAATTACTGAAATAAAGGTACTTTTTATTGATGCACTAGCAGAGTCCTACTACTATCTACCTCTACTGAAGCCTGAACTTTAAATGAAGCTACAGGTTTAAGCATGTTTGAAATGAAGCAATATAATAACACATATAATAAACCTGCAGGAGCAGGTTTTAAAAAAAACAGCTGTCATATTGCATTTTTTAATTGCATTTCTTGCATTTACTTTGTCTTTAATTTGATTGCAGAGTATCAGTATAAACCCAAGATATTTCATGTTTTATCTGCTCAAACTTGAACTGCTTAATCTGTTCTTTTTCCTTTTGCATCACAAGGAAGCTGGAATTTAAATTACACACTGTTTTACAGTAGCAAGAAAATTCCCCTTCGCATTTGTTCTGTAATATTTTCATTTTAATCAGTTCCTTCTTTTACAACCTAAACATTTCCTGCTTAAATATAATGACGTGCATTGATTGTTTGATTAAATGTCCTGAATATCTTCCTGCTTCCTTAACAGTGCACTATAAAGTCTATAAAATCAAATAGAGTAATTAGGCTGCATTCACACAGCAGGTAAAAGTGACCAGAATCCAATCTATTTGGTTGTATGTGTGTGTAAACAACAAAAACACACTGAATTCTGATTCAATATGTGGTGCAAAAATCTGATTCATATCCAATTTACGAGAATGTGAGATTACAGAAATATTTAGAAATATTTGGAAATTTCAAAGATTTAATGCAAAGCATGTCTGAAAACTATTCTTTTTTTTATAATAATTTTATTTCTAATTTCCCCAATTTATCTGCCCAATTGTCCCACGCATTCATTATATCCCCTATTACTAGTGATGCTCTAACACCAGGAGGGTTAAGAAGACCAGCACATGCCTCCTCTGATACATGTGAAGTCAGACTCCGCCTCTTTTTGAACCTTTTTGCCGAGTAGCATCACAGCGCTAACACTCGGAGGAAAGCGCAGCGACTCGGTTCTGATACACCAGCTCACAGACGCAGCCTTGTGCTAATCCACATCACCCTAGGAGTGATGAGGGGAAAGAGAGAGCGCCATCTACTGTACTGTACCCACCCAGAGAGAGAGCAAGACCAACTGTGCTCTCTCAGGGCTCCGGCAGCTGATGGCAAGCTGCATGACCGGGATTCGAACCAGCGAACAATCTCCCAAACATAGTGCCAGCACTTTAGACTGCTGGATCACTCGGAACCCCTATCGTACTCTTTTTACAGTGAGCTATATACAGTGAGAATTCTCAGTGATAAACCGAGCTGCAGACACTGGAACTACTTGATAGCTCCTGTGATGCTGGAGACGTGCTGAAGCTAAAAATTGGCATCAGATCTGGTGAGAAAATCAGATTTGGGATGTGCAATAGGAAAATATACACGTCTTGTCTCTGTGAACTCGTACCTTCCATATATACAACAGTACATCATCTAATAAAAATTATTTATGAGTTTTGCCACATTGATTTTACAAAAACTCTCACTAAGAACAGAGACTATATATAATTATAAGAGAATAATTTACTAATAATTACCTACAGCTCAGAACATGAACATGATCTCAGACCGTGGGCAACATTCTGCAGAAACAGAACAGCAAAGACAAGAATATCAGGACAAATTTTTATTTATTTAAAAAAATAGAATACGATCATATGAAAGATGTAGATATTTGGGTTTGTACATATTACAGAATGAAGAAAAATAGGAAAATAAACCCAGCAAATATAATTAATCTGCCAAACTAGGATTTAAAACTTTTATAAGCTTTTTTTCTTTTCAATGTGTCATACAGCTTTACAATAGCGGGGAAATTGCCCTAGGGAAAAAAAAAAAAACAATGCAAAGTATATCAACCTGTAGGGAAAGATATATATATATATATATATATATATATATATATATACAAAGTTTAATAAATACAAATATATACAGTATTGTGAAAAGGTTTTAGGCATCAAAGCAAATTACATTAATCTATTTATCTAAGCAATATGAGTGTTTTTACCTGATAAAAAAGCAACACATTATTTTTTGAACAGATGCAAATAAACATTGATACAGTAAAATGTAAGAAGGAATTCTCATTTTTAACTATAAGTATGTTTATATCCTGTGAGATAAGATAAGATAATCCTTTATTAATCCCACAGTGGGGAAATTTACAAGGTTACAGCAGTACAGAGGAAAGGGCCGAGAAACAGGTCAGGAAAAAGAATAAACAAATAATGATGAATCTATATATACAAAAAAACAGCTCAAATCTCTTTTTCAACAAAGAACAAAGTGTAGAGATTCCAGATTTCTCCTGGATGCTCCTCAGCCAGCATGTGTTTGTAACGGAGAGGAGGAGGCCGGATGCAAATGCAAGTTAGTTTTATTTTCCATTTAAACAAGAAAATAAACAAAAGAGCAAAACCCTATGAAATAGTATAAAGACAAGGTAACTAAAACAAAACACTATGAACTATGAGGGTATGAGAAAAAGACTTAAACAAACAAACAAAATAATCAAACAAATAAATAAACTAAAGAAAATAAACCAGAACACTGCAGACAAAAAGGCTCAAAGGCACAAAAACACAACTAAACAAGATTCTGACAGAGAAACAGGACTAGATCAAACAAAGCACGACACAGAACAAGGAGCACATGGGGTATTATATACAGGCAAACATAAGGGACACCTGTGGGAGCTAACAAGGGGGCGGGGTTACAAATGAGACAAGAGGTTACAGCACTAATGGCTAGGGCAGGGCTAGGGCGGAGACAAGGACAAAAACACAACAATAGCACATGGCTGGGACACATGACAGGAAAACAGAGGGGCAGGAGCACAATAGACCAGGAGAGGGAGACACAACGAGACAGACACGGGCTAAACTGTGACAGTGTTTCTTATATTCAGTTCCATCAGCAGCTCACCTGATTTACCACATTTACCAATTTATTACCAAACCAGGTGATGTTTAATATGATGAGAACTAGAAATAAATAACTCTATTAAACTCTATTAGATGAGGAGTAGAGATTAGGAGATGTTGTTTTAAGGAAAACTTATTTTTGCGTTTTGTAAAACTGCTGTTTGTTTTTATTGTAATGATGTAATGTGTTTGAGATAATAAACACTTACTCCACAGATTGTTCTCTACTGAAATTCTGTTGGTAGATCGCTCTTAGTTTGGATCTGAACCCTTAAACCTTTTTGTCCTGAGGGAAAGACAGACCAGCTCTCGGGATCTTCAGACCTCCTAAGCCTCTCTACCGCGGCAAGGTGGCGATCCATCAGAGAGGGTCTATAAAGCATTGGATGAACAGTAGTATGATTGTGAGAATGGTGAATGTGATGATCGGTGAGGGAAAATTTATCACTCCACTGCTATCTGTAAAAAAACAGAAAGAAATCAATAGTTTTTATACTTCTAATCAATACTCTTTTCAATACTATTTTGAGTTAGTTGAACATTTGTGTGCACATATACTGTACTATTCAAACTGAGATCTTTGAGTTGAACCAACTTATAATAACTAAGTTTAGTAAGTTATTGGCAGCTTTTTTCTATTGGCTTCTGTCACAATCTGGTGGTTTAAGTTGGCAGGAATAATATTAATTATGTAATTCTTTCTAAAACCAATTGTAGTATACAGTACTTGAGTGAATAAAATATATAATTTCAGGAAAATCCTAATTTTAAATATATATATATATATATATATATATGAATTTGTTAAGTTCGCTGGACTTAAAAATTATATTATATTAATTTAAAATGTAAAAACACAGAGAAAGAAATCAATAGTTTTGTTTTTGCTTTTTTACTCGTCTGTAATGCAAAATTATTGTTTTTTTTGGGTTTTTTTCAAAATTCATGGTCATCTTCTTACATTATGAGATTTTCACAGTCACGCACTAAGAAGGGGGAGTTCTCACAGAGTTAAAGTTTTATCTTAGTCATGTTGTTGTAAATTAAACAACAAACTTGTTTACAGCAGAAGAGGAAGTTTATGTTTAGAGTACATCTCGTCTCGAGGTTAGTTCATCAGATAGTATCAGCAGTCAGTAATCATGAGTTTCAGTTGTCTCATGATGAAGAAACAAACACTGCTTATGTTGTTTTGGCGGCGTGCACCATGTGAATTCTCTATAAAAAACTAAAAGAGCCTCTCTTCAGACCTGATGTTTTCCTCTTTATTATGAGATACAAAAAAATCTGATATATATACAGTTTGCAACTCTGTAGCGTTGGGTCCTGTGTTTTTGTTTTATTTTACTGAAATCACTTCTTACAATGTTGATCTTTTATTAAAAGAATGTAGTTTTGCATTTTATAGATATTTTAGGTAGCAGTTAATACAAACGTTAGATAACCCAAACTCTTCCAGACTGTTACCAGAAAAAGACATTACCCAAAAGTAATTTTTACTGCACTATATTGTTGTATTGTTATTGTTGTGATTCATTGCTCTCATCACTGATCTTGCGTGTAAAGCCGGTGTTGTGCTGAATTCAGCACCCCTGCCAGGAAAAGCACCCTCTCTCTCGGTAGCACGCAGCTTTAACTTTACTTAAAAACTGGAAATACCCAAGATGCTGTTCTAAGCTACGCTGACCCGTAAAAAATAAGGAAAAAGAAAAATCACCTCCAGACTCTCCCGAGAGGGGGTGCTTTTCCTGGCAGGGGTGCTGAATTCAGCACAATAGTATAGTGTCTTAATCTGCACCCCTGCCAGGAAAAGCACCCCCTTTCTGCAATGTGTATGCAACATCTTCTTGATAAAAGTGAAGAAAACTGATTTAGTTAACTTTAATTAGAAACACGCTTCCGAGAGGAGGTGCTTTTCATGGCGGGGGTGCAGATTTCAGATTTTGCTTTTAAAATAAAAGTTTATTTCTAAAACAATTTCTGCCATAAATCCACCTATTTTTGATATTGGGTGGGACATTCCCCACCATTCACCCCGGTTTCTACGCCAGTGCTGTAAAATATCTATCTATCTCTCTATCTCTCTATCTATCTCTCTATCTATCTCTCTATCTATCTATCTATCTATCTATCTATCTATCTATCAATAATGAAATTGTCAAGTGCAGCTACATTCTGCTGCTGCAGAATCAAAAGTAAAAAAGCGAAAACTTTAAAGGAAGGTTAACAAAACCAAGGACGAAAACTAATAACATGCTGTTTTTACATGAAGCTGCATTGAATGCATTCTCAGTGATACTTCCAGGTGCAGACACTGAAACCGGAGAAGATAAAAATGAAACTGAAACTTCATTTGAAGCGCTGCAGCTCTTCAGTGCGTGAGCATCAGTTTAGGAGCATGAAATGTTCAGACCAATGTTGGATATAGATTTGATGAAAAAATCTAATTTAGTTTGCATTTATTTGCTGATGAACGTACCGCTAGTTTGCTCTGGCAGATTGACTTTTTTTTTTTTTTTTACAATTTTACCATCATCTACAAAGCTTTTAGACCATGAACAGAAGAACTGTATTGATTACATCTATTCAGTAAAGTAGTTAGATAGAGATAAATATAGAGAAGATATTGACTCACTTGATGGAAACGACCTTCCTCTTGGTTGTGAATCTGTAATAAAAGTAAAAACATACACATAAGGAATTTTGCAGCAGAAGCATACAAAAAAAATAAATTACTTTATGTAATATTGTATATAAAGTAAATGAAATAATTACTCACTTGGTTTATCTTGTGCACTATTAATCTCTTCAGGTGTATCTTTGGGAAAATAAACAAAAAAAAATACACTTTAAAAACCCACCCAATAGTCATGTAAATATTTTATACATTTCTTTTCATATATTGTAGTCATTTTTCAAAACTGCTGAACCATGACGGGGTAGATTAAAGTGTGATTTGTATTTACTGCAGTGAAGTAAAAGTAAATTACACTCCCCACCTGTAGGGGGAGCCCAGGAACAACAAAATTTCGTGATCGGTTGGACAAATCAAATAGATCTTAGTTGCTGGCTAACAAATTGAAAATTTGTAGTACATTTAAATTAAATTACCGTCTACTGAGAGCTCCACGCTCTGGATAAAGACTCGTTTGGACCGTAGGGATCTTTTCGTTCGTTTCACCAGCAGGTGACTCTCATAAACTGCAGCATCTCCAAGTTTGACGTCCTTCAGAACCAGAGAACAGTTTCCTTTCTTCAGTTCATCTTCAGGAACGTCAATCCGACCTTCATACCCCTCACCCTGAAACTGCTCCTCACCCAGCCGTTCAAACACCGTCTCAGAAAACGTTCTCCACTCAATGTGAGGACTTTGGTCAGTTGCCAGATTGTCGAGTTTAGTTCTCCAATTACACGGCAAAACAGCTGATCTGCCGACTTTCACGTCCATGAAGAGCCGACCCTCTGCAGAAAGTGAGCCTGAAAAATACGCAAAATAGAGAAAAGTAAATATCGATCACTTTAAAGATCTAAACAAACAAAAATTTTGCTATAATGGATGGTATTTTTTTGTTGATTTATGTGTCTTTGGTCACAGTTCAGTACGGTTTGAGATGCTAGGTGAGTGATGAAGATGAGGGTGGTGACAGGGTGGATGCGGTTGCAAGGTAGTTGGTCACAAAGGTGAGAAACAACTGGGAGGTAATGTATATAAAGGACTAGGGGGAGGAGCTCATGTAATTGAGGCATTGTCCATAGCCTAAAAGTTTGTTAATTCTTCGCAACACTTTGCTGCTTTGGGCAGAGTTCAGTACAGTTTGAAATAGTTTTCAAGCCAGGTCCCTCCAAAAGAAGACAATGTGACGAAACAGAGGATGATGAACAAACGAATAAAAATATATCCTGAAAACTAAAAAGAAGCCAGGATTTTGTGGGCTGTGCACAAGTGTCAGATGTAACTGTAGTAAATGTTGGGGCACCAGTGGGTGAGAATCTGAACTGTAAGGTGAGGTAAGCGTCTGAGCTGAAAATAATTAGGATTAAACCGCAGAGGGAGAGAATGTTCCTCAAGTGAATATGGTGAATATGGTGATGGGGAACCGGATTCGCTGATAAACAGGTGTTCGTGCGGGTGAGCGTCTCGGGAGGGAGGGAGTAGAAGGTAGTGCAGGAATGGTTTGTAAAGACTGAAAGAGGAAGAAGTCTGAACAGGTAAACTATAATTATTATTCCAAACTGGTCTGTTTTGCTTTGTTTGATAGAAAGAGGGTTAGAATGTGAAGTTGATTGGAGACTTGAGAATAAAAAAGTGCGACCTTGTGGAAAAAAAGCACATAGTGAAATGAATATGTCAGAGAATTCGAGGGAAACAAGCCTGAAGGAGACAGAATTTGAGCGAAGGGCAGGACCCAGAGTCTTCTCTCCAGATGGTGAAGCCAGACACCAGAGAGGAGATGCAACTAGCAAGCGGAAAGAAGGGGCATCCAGGACACATAGTGAAGCAATCAATTCCGTCTGATCTAGGGAGACCGGGGGGAAAGAAAGAACGAGCTCAGGACATTGTAAAACAGGTAGATCCCCAGAGAAACTCAGTACTCAAGTCAACTGAACCAGTTTTGTGTATAAGAAAATTCAAAAGAAGCTTGCTGATGGCTTCCAAAAAGCCTCTGGTTAAGGCGTTACCAAGGTGTCATTTACACGTAACCAAGTAATCGTTATACCCAGTGGTGGGAAATTCATACAACAATACAAATACTTTCTGAATCAGGACTTCCCACCTCTGTTATTGAGGAAAACTGTTCTGTAACTGAAAGGAGGTTCTATTTTAGACCCTGTTGGTTCCTCTATCCTGGATATAAGATGAAAGAGATTGAGACGGTTGGGTATGGAGGTTCTACAGGTTCTGTATGGATCCTGCAGCACATTTACCCACAGATGTTGCTACAACTGGGCCTGTAGATCCTGTAGCTCTACAGTCATAGGTTAAAGGTCCCAGGTGCTCCATTAATGCTGGATTGGTGATAAATTTGGAGACGGGCATGACAAGGAAGTGCTGCAATCTGGTGGAGATGTTCCAAAGAAACCCTTGCTGTGTGTGGGTGAACATTATCCTGCTGAAAAATGCAGTTGGAGGTTCTGCATGAGAGGCAGCAACACATGTATCTGATGTTCTGCACACAGATCACTGAGATCACTGTTAGTAATGTTCCTCCTATCACTCCTAGGGGTGACCGACAGTCACTGTATGAGATGCTCCTCAGATCACCTGCAGTTTACACTGCGAACTCTTCAGTCCACCTCAAAGGCAGGAATAAAGCCCTCACTTGGAGACCTCCATACTCAAACTCAACCATCATTAAATCCCAAACAGAACCTGGATACGCCACTAAAGATGCCACGGTTTAATCCATAGCAGTGAGAGCTTCTCAATCATGACACCACTCCAAATAAAGATGATGGTGGCTGGCTGAGGGATGGTCTAGATGATGGTCAATTCATCCAAAGACCATCCTGTTTCTAGTCCAATGATCATCTTTAAGTCAAAGGCATTTAAGGCAAAATGTCTTTGAGTGTGTTGTAGAGGCATGCCTGTAGCAGTCAACGTTCTCTCACCGATTTTTTTTGCTCAATGTGGCTCAGGTCTGATTTTTTCATGGCTGTGTGAACATGCCAAATTCTAAATTTTTCTAATCAGATTTGAATCACCTTCATTTGTAATCCACGGATATGAGACATGAATGTGAATGGTCAAATCAGAATTCATGCGTCTTTTTTACGCATTACCATTAGCTCTACGTGCTTGTCTCTCATACCCACACATCTCTTGGTGCAGCTGTGCAGCTATAGCTGCAAAAACAGCAAAAGCAAACCGCCTGTCCTTTTCTCACCTCCTGGACCTGAACATGAACTTCAGACCAGCTGTTTACTCTCCACTCCAGCAAAAGATGCTCCACATATGAGCTGCTAACTCATCCATTTCCCTTTATAAAGCTACAAGTCTCTCCTCTCTCTAAAATTAGGGTTTTTGTTGTTGGTGAAGAAGGAGACGTTTATACAGGTATCAATGTGCAGCATGTGAGACGATTCAGGAACAGATTCTGTGTTCACATTACACACAGATACAGATCACTTACATTTACAGTGAATGTGAACCGACAAGATAGACTAAATCAGATTTGAACAATGTGGCTTGTAATGTGAACATAGCCTAAAGCCTTTTCTAGGGCAGTGCAAATCATTTTGCACCCTGTTGTGCTAAAAAACAGTGTCTAATGAGATCATTTAGATATCTAGACATAACATGCTTTCATAGACAGATAGATAGATGGTCATTTACCTGTAGAGATGACAAGCATTAGGATAAACTCCTGAAGAATGATGCCCATGGCACTGGAGTATGCACTAATGAAAAAGACATAGGAAAAACAGCCACAGTCAAATGCTGACTCTTATGTAAAACCTCCTCGCCCTTAGCAAATTCCACTTTGTCTAAAATGTAAATAAGTGTGCCTTGCAAGATAGGAAAATGTCCTCTGAGCATTTTCCATTACAGCGTTTAAGAGGTCACAAGTTCCAGTGACCTTCCACAAAAACACAAAAATGAAAGCAAAGACTGGCTAAATGCAAACTGAAATAATTTTCAAATAATTGCAAAGAATAACAAAGTAACCAAGTATATTTAAAATATATTTTTGTTATATTTTTTCTCTTTTGAATTTACAACATAAACTATTTTCCTTTTGATTCTTAAAATGTTGATTGTGGATTTTTTTTGCATAAAACATTTGGCACAACAGTCACTGCATAGCTCCTGTGGATCTCTCTCTCTCTCTCTCTCTCTCTCTCTCTCTCTCACACACACACACACTTACTCGCTCACACACATTTCCTTTTTCCCTCCCCAAAATTTTAAAAAATGCTAGAAAAGTGGGATGAGTTATTTAGGAAAAGCACTGAGTGAAGCAGAACAAAAGAGAAGGAAGGAATAAACAATGACCGGCTGTGCTGTTTATCTACAGGACAAATGACTTTTATGCTGCAATGTTTCCTTTTAAAAAGCTGTAAAACTGGAATTCTACTTTGTTAGTTTTGTTGTTTTATAGCTGCAGCCAACAGTAGTTTTGGTTTAACAAAACTAAGAACTAAAAATACATTATTAATTTAAAATATGTTGTCTAGTAGTGGATATGTAGAAGCATTAAGCTCTGTCACACTGTGTATTCAGGAATAATCCTTGTCATGTAAAAGTTTATCGGAACGCATGACAACTTTACAGCACAGCCTAATAAAATATTTCCGTTAAGGCAAAAACTGGAAAAAGGTCCCATTCAGTGCTTCACAGTTAATTTGTGAGAATGTAGGAGTTAAATGTATTTTCTGAAAAATCTGAAAAGTGTTTTTGTCAAACTATTAAAACAACACAAGTGAAAAATATATATATTTATTTTAATTTGCATTGTTTTGCTTATCCTATAGAGAGCATGCATCTGCAGTGTTTTTCTGCTGCATGCATCTTAATACGCACTTAAGACTATAACTTCATGAACGCACCGATGTTGCAAAAAAATCTAAGGTTTAAAAAAAAAACCTAAACCTCTGCTGAAGTTCTTGAGCTGAGTTAGTATCCATATGTTCCATTATTCCACCTTAAATACTGCAGCAGTCAGGCTTGAATCAGTTCCTCACTTTCCTAGCACCATACCTTTCCACCTTAACTAGTGCAGGCAGCAGTGAGTGCGTGGTGGTGTTGTGTTTAAGGTGGTGTAGCTGGTCTTACCTGATACTGCAACAGCCTGAGTAGAACAGCCACGATATAAGACCTTTCTGTGGAAACTGAAAGAGGTCAGACTCATGTAATACAAACACCAGAGGGGCGGAGACTAACTCTATTTACAGCTCTGCAGAACCTGATCTCTCTCTCTCTCTCTCTCTCTCTCTCTCTCTCTCTCTTTTTTTTTCTTTGCTCATGAGCTCCTCTCCCCCTCTCTTCCCCTGATTTTTTTTATTCTTGCACATGGTGTATTTTTCCTACTAAGAGCTAAGAGGCACTATGCAAGTTTAATATGTGTTATATAATATCGTGTCTGAAAACTTAAATGCATAAATTAACAGCATTCTGTTAAAATATAATAGGATTTGCATATAATTTAACTTCATTATTTGAATATAGTTGTTTTCTTATAGCTTAGTTTATCTTATACAGCGAGTAAGAGATTGGAAAGGACTGACTGACCAATTGTCAATCAATATGCAAATGAGCGCATTGCATCATTTACCGGTATTTTGTGACAAATGTTGTTGTAAGTCAGTATACATGCAGTGATATACAGTCACTACTACCTGAGCTGCAGTGGAATCAGTGTACAGGTAATATTTTAGGGGACAGGGACATAAGAACACCCGCAACCAGAAATATACAAGCCTTAATGTTTTATTTCTTTTAAGCAGCAATTTTTTTCAGGGATAAGTTGTTTGCCCAACATAACAAACAAAACGTAATTAACTAGGGTTCAGAACAAGAACTAAACTCCCAAAAAAAAAAAGAAATTAAATACAGTTCTTAGCCTATTTCCCTCTTTAACAAAAACAGGAGAAAAAGTGATCAAATATACAGGACCTTATCCCCTACACTGCTAATCAGGCACAAGAGGAGAGAAAAAAAGTAGCATACAAAAATGCTGAAACCCCACCAAAATATCTCTATCCCTAACAGGTGGGCTTTGATTCATAGTTCAAAATATGCCCCCACACATCAAATTTATGAAGCAAACTTGAAGAACCTTTTGGGTAACTTTTTTTTAGAACTTTTAAAGAAATGTATGGAGAACACTTGGAGAACCTTTTTCAGGTATCTGTAGACTCTGTGCTCCTCAGAACATCTCAGCTGATCTCAGATCTGTGTCTCCTGGAGAAATCATCACCCTGCACTGCAGCATCTCTACAGATTATGAGATTTCATGGTTTCATCAGAACTCTGAGCAGCAGATGAAGCTGCTGATCTCTGCTGAACCAGGAAAAATAAATAAATCATTTACTCTGACTTATAATGTGGATAAAAGTGGGTATGATAGTACCAACCAAGAAAGTTAACATCACCAGGAACTCATACGACGGGTTGACCTGCAAAGTAGTCCACGGAGGACAACTGACAGATGCTTTTGAGGTGAAAACCGGAGTGAATCAGGGGTGTTTACTCAACAACTAAGATGGCTACGGGTCGAACAAGAACTGGAATCCAGTGGACGTCCTTCACACAATTTAAAGACCTCAACTTTGCGGATGACCTGGCCGCCTCAGCACAAGTAGGCCTGAACATCAAGAAGAAGAAGACCACGGTCCTAAAAGTCAACACAAGCAGTAACAATCTCATCAAGTTTAAGAAGAAGCCTTAGAAGAATTAGATGCATTCCCCTACCTGGGGAGTCTCAGCAATATCATAGGAGGTACCAACGCAAAGCATGGGCCACTTTCCTACAGCTGAAGAACATGTGGAAATACAGGGAGCTGTTGTTTGGAGCAGAAACTCGGAGGGCAAAGAGAGTGCAGTCCTTCATCAACGCATGCCTGGAATGGACCAGAAACACTTGGCACAAGTTTATAAGATGCAAAAAACTTTTACCTGACTGAATTATTAATTATCGTCTATTAAGTATTCAGCATCCACTATGAATTATTCAGGGTCACATTGTTGGCCAAAGCTTAGTGAACGTTTTCTCCAGAAGAAGTCTCTTTAGACCTCAAGTCATTTCTTCACCCCCTGTTTCTCTCGGTTAGTGCTCAGGGTCCCCCACTACCAGATACAGCTCATTATCATACCGCAGGTGTTTCCCCTCAGAAACCAGCTGCGGGTGTTCGTATCCAGCCGTGTCCCTCATCACCATATTCAAATATCATAACATAACTGACCCTGCTTCAGATCTTTCTACAGAAACATGTGATGGGCCTGGCCCTGGACTTTCTCTACACCAGCCCAGCAAATCACAGTCATATCCACTGCAAACAAAGCCTAGCAACACCGTATCAACCACCTGCGATATAATATTACCTGCTTTACCACCTAGTCCCGTCACTGCTCGCTCCCACTTGTTTTAGTCCCGTTACCACCTGCTCCTGCCTGCTCCCACTTGCTTTAGTCTCGTTACCTCCTGCTCCCACTTGTTTTAGTCCCATTACCACCTTCTCCTGCCCACTCCTGCTTTTTGTAGTCCTGTTATCACCTGCTCCCCATTGTTGTTGTCCCGTCACCACCTGCTCCTGCCTGTTCCCGCTTGTTTTAGTCCCGTTACCACCTGCTCCTGCCCGCTCGCGCTGGTTTTAGTCCGATTGTCACCCACTCCTGCCCGCTCCCGCTTGTTTTAGTCCCGTTACTGACCACTCCTGACCTTTTTAGTCCCGTTAACGCCTGCTCCCGCTTGTTTTAGTCCCGTTACTGACCACTCCTGACCTTTTTAGTCTCATTACCGCCTGCTCCCGCTTGTTTTAGTCCCGTTACCACCCGCTCCTGCTTTTTTTAGTCTGGGTACCACCCACTGCTGCCTGCTCCCACTTGTTGTAGTCCCGTTACCACCCTTTCACATTTGTTTTAGTCCCATTAACGCCCGCTCCTGCCTGCTCCCGCTTGTTTTAGGGGAAATAAAATACAGCATGACGTTCTTCCCGTTAAATTCCCTCCACATGGCTGAGCCTATCCTGTGCTATCAATCCACATATCTTTCTCATTTCTCCTTAGCATACAGTGTATTAATATAAATTTAGCCTGCTGAAAAGAATGGAAAGTATGGAAATTTCATCCTTTAAACTAGATCAGGATTGGTTCTGTGTGTGAGCTCATATATTTTAATGAATAATTACTGAAAGCGGTAATAGTGACTCTCATGTTTGGCCCTCAGGAGAAGTTATTTGAGAAGAGCTCTGAAGTGTGATACTCTGTTTCTCAAGGTTTCAGTTGGTTGAGTTTGAGTAACTGTGTTCCAGTCAGTAACCAGTAGAAACTTTATCACTGTTTGTTTGTTTTCTGGTTAGATACAGCACCAAGCCAAGCTGTTTCCTAGCACTAGTGTGCACTAGTGTTTGGTGGAGTGATCCATTAAAAACCTGTCCTGATTTCATGAACCATTACAAGTCGTTACAGCCTGTTCTGTACTTTATTCTTGTGGGAAAATGTATGAAACTTAAATTAAACGTAGGGATGGTACAAGCAGGACCAGTGCAGTTGCAGTAATCAGATGGTGATTTGTGTGTGTGTACTGTGCATTATAAAGAACTGAGCAAGTATTTAAAAATACAGCCTGAAAAAAAGCTATTGAATACTTAATATGGTAATAGTACTTGTTATTTGTTACTTGTTCAAACACAAAAACACATTTTAGAGTGAAAAACACTTATCTCCAGTTTTGTTGATTTTTAGTTTACTACATAATTTGAACAGACAAACTGTCCCTTACACTGTGGCAAAATTTCTTGATGAATGGACCAATAGAACTACCTGAAATAAACTAATTTTACATTGACTTCACTTGAATTTTTTTTTTCTCTCCCATTACTGCCTGCTCCCACTTGTTTTAGTCCTGTTACCCAATAATTCATAAATCATCATTATTATTATTATTATTATTATTATTATTATTATTATTATTATTATTATTATTATTATTATTATTATTAATCTTACTGTTTGGTTTGTTGTTTTCCTTGGGTCACTGGGTCATTGGGTGATTATTATAATTTTCTAGACTATTAATTCATAATAGTTTTAACACCAATAGTATTGGTATTCTTGACGTATTAGATATATATGCTTTAATCCCAGTTCAGAAATAAAAACAGTTCAAACTATATTTTTCTTTATTTTTCTTTAAATCCGCCAACACTGAATAGTGAAAATTGTGGCATTAGGAACATCTTAGCAACAGAATACAGGTAACTTGCTCTTACAGCCTAAAACATTGAGACCTGGCAGCTACCCAATATATAAAATACAAATAAACACCCACGAGAAGGTAGCTCTGGGGGAAATTATAAGGCAGTATCTAAATATATGTTTGCCATAAACCAATGGGAAAGCTTTATGAACCAGCACTGATGAGAGAGGCTTGATGTATGTATAGAAAAGTAAATATACATAAACTAGAAATGCATTCACTTGTATTAAAATAAAGTGTTATACATACATGTTTTATGTGCTAATATATAGCTGGAATGTATACCCCACATTGGAAAAGTGCCCGTTTCAAATATTTAATCTATATCTATATATTTCTGTTTTTTATGTACCAGGCACCACTTTTCAGATTTAAATCGGATTAAATCAGATTTAAATCGTAACAGGAAATGGGAAAAAGGTAATAAACAAGAATTAACAATAAACAATAAAAGACGTTGTATGTCGGACTGAACCAGAACAATACTCTGCAGGGATGCAGTGAGGCAGAGGTGTATAAATACTGTATACTTGAAACCTGAAACTATTCTAATTTAGTTCTCCATTAGAAACCTGAGGTTTCAGTCAGTCTGTGAGAACGTTCTGTGTGTAAATGATTTTAGGGAATTCAGTTTGCTTTTGTTTCAGGAAAACAAGGCAGGGTGTACTTTCCCCGTCGTTACGATAGCAAAAACACACTGACGCCCTGAATCAAGCTGCACTGTGCACAGCTAATGGTTATAAATTAATAAAGTAGGCCCAATAAT